>NC_137832.1:46853575-46916075 GCF_963921795.1 Nannobrachium achirus | reverse complement strand
CGGAAGTTGGCACCTTGACAGAATGCAGTCTAGTTTGAGCTGTTTATGGCAGGGGTGGGTCTTCAATGTTTTCAGGCAAAGGACACCTTAGTTGAGAGAGAGATGAAGCAGGGACCCCCACAACCTTATCATAGATTCCATATAGTTTCATTGTTTGACTTTATTTTGGATTCATGTCAATTTGTTTTCAGATATTTAACCACTTGAACCGTCAATACTATTATGTGCAAGTGAGTGTTGTTGATGAGTTGTCAATAAACCTGACCTTTCACTCTGTACTTGATCTGCCCTTTTTCCTCTCTACACCAAACCTCTTTGCTGAAAATAGCTGATCTACAAGCTCACAACACCTCGCAGCGCAAGGCGTTGTGAGCTTGCGTTGTGAGCTTGTAGATCTTCTATCTTTGTCTAAAGTTCTCCGAATATGGACTCTAGGGTTCAAGTGGTTAATATAAAAAAGTTGAAAAAAAGTCACACAAAGATTTGGAGGACCCCCTGTAGTAACTCTGAGGACCCCCTAGGGGTCCTGGAGTCCCTGTTGAAGACCCCTTGTTTATGGAAAGGAGCAGAGCCTGGTCAAGTTCCTATCTAGACTTAACCCTATTAGCTCTCACTGAGATCCTACTAAATTGTAAAAGCCAGTTCTACAGTATGTCCTTGCCTACACGTCAAATTAAATGATTGTGTTCTATCTGAGCGGAAAGAGATTTGTCTTTAGTAGACACTTCGCTGAAGCTGGCCATTTTATATTAATCACCCCTCCTACTAATCATGAGCAGGTGAATTCTGTGAAGCATACCACTCGGTTTATATAACAGCCTTTTTCTCCAAGTGCCATTTATGAGATTTTGAAGGATAAGCTGGATTCTCAGGGTAGCTGCTCCTCTAATTACAGAGTAAACTAGAAAAGTGCGCTCCTAGGAGCGCAGGTCCCCACCAGGCTGCATTGCCTGCCCAGGAACCACAAAGTTTGGAAGGCATACATAGCCAATTGGAACGTAATCTGAAATATCTGATCACAAGACTCCATAATGTGTACCATTTGTATGCATCCCTGATTTGCCAACTGAGCTATTTATGGAAAGGAACAGAGCCTGTGTACGTCTTGGACAGAATTTGTAGGAGTAGTAGCAGCAAATGCAGTGCCAGCGCTACGGGGACATTTGTGGGCAATGCCCACCCAGATGGAACTTTGTGCTCCCCCATCCAGATTGTCCACTACCCCACCAACATTTTAATTATTCATAAATATTATAAATATATACATTTCCTAGTAGTGCTGTGTCAGATTAGTTTTGATGCTGTTCTGGCAGAGACAGTGGTTGCATAATGTGCCAAAATGAACGGAAATCTGCTCTTAGGAAGTTTCATGCAGGCCACAATTGTCACCTTCAGCTCTACCAATGGTGAGTGAAATAAATAAAATAAACATACTTGTAGGTCTGTTGTATTCTAGTTCATAACAATGCACTGGCAAATTTCATTAGGCTATTATGTGTGAGGAACTGTCCGTTGTCCTGGAATCAAACACAATCAATCACTCCTGCTGTGGAGATGCAGTTGTTTTTAGTTTTTTCCAGGTGGTGACTAGTTAATTTAATGCGATATGATAACTGTTTTGGTGTGTTTTCTGTATATGGAATACTATTGATGACAACTTTTCTTACGATTATGTAAGTCTTAAGCAGGGGTCATCGCCATGCTGGCTTGAATTTTGACAAAATTAAATTTTTGCCACAGAAATTAAAAAAATAAGAAGACAGTAATATTACCAGAAACACATAAAGAGACAGCCCTTGAATGACAATAACAGGTCTGTAACACTGAGAGTGTACAAATGGAACCAAATGGACCATTTGTACACTCTCAGAGTTAAGGGGGTCCTTGCAAATTAAACATTTGAGAACCACTGTCATAGTATATAGGTTTCCTACATATTCTGAAGAAAACTTGTAGACTTGACATTCAGTAATTAGGTCTTATTATCAAAATAAGAACATTATAATGGTGTGTAAAAAAACTTTAAAAAATCTTCAATTTGCCATGGACAAGGTCTACAGTAGTCTTTGCCACGGACCGTGTACGGACATATTGATGACCCCAGTCTTAAGTGTTTTGCACCTTGACTTTGTTTTGATTGATATCCTAATTTGATTGTTTCATTTAACTTTTTTGTTGTTGGTGCAGAATTTTACATAATTGTAACTGTCCATTGCATCAATGTGTTTATGTTCTATGTGACATGTTGTATAAGAGCATTATTATAGGGGTGTTTAAAAATAAAGTGCTTGCAATGTTTTTCACGGAATCGGCCCCACAATACCAGGAGATTAGCTTAAAACTATTTGAAAAAGCTTAGAATGCAAAACTATAATAACACTAGAGGTTCGCGGCCCTTCGGGCCGCTCACATCTAGAGTCCACGCCCGCTTCTTTACTAAAAAACGTTTTTTTTTTTCACAAAAAGTAAAAAAAATAAATAAATGAAAAATAAGAAAAAAAAAATTTGGGAAAAAAAAAAAGTTTAAAAAAAAAAAAAAATTGGGGGGGGGGGGAACTATTGTGGCGGAACTATTGTGCCGCAGCACGTTTCCGGTCGGACATATTACTGTACTGTACTGTACTGTACCGTACTGTACTGTACTGTACTGTACCGTACCATACTGTACTGTAGTGTACTGTACTGTACCATACTGTACCATACTGTACTGTACTGTACCATACTGTACTGTACTGTACAGTACTGTACTGTACTGTACCATACTGTTCTGTACTGTACCATACTGTTCTGTACTGTACTGTACTGTACTGTACTGTACTGTACTGTACTGTACTGTACCATACTGTACTGTACTGTACTGTACTGTACCATACTGTACCGTACTGTACTGTACTGTACTGTACTGTACTGTACTGTACTGTAGTTTATGGTACTACTGTACTGTGCCGTACTGTACTGTAGTGTAAAAGTACTATATAAAATCCAGATATTAAAGTTTGTATTATTATTATTATTACCCTTATTATTATTATTGTATTATAATATCTATCTATCTATCTATCTATCTATTGATAGATGTGTGTATCTAATCTATCTTTCTGTGGCTCTCAGTATAGATAGATGTGCTATATTAATTCCATATATTATTATTGTTAATAATATGTGTTTTAATTATTATGATTGTTTTTCTTATAATTGATTCTCTATAGTACTATCTATCTATCTATCTATCTATCTATCTATCTGCAGATAGATAGATACATCTATGATCGATGTATCCATCTATCTGATGCCTCTCTATGGGGGGAACTATTGTGGCGCAGCACGTTTCCGGTCGGACATATTTTACCGGCGGACGCACTCCCTGTTAGAAACTGCGCATAAATAAAATGCCTAACGTTATGTGGCTGTAATGGGATGTACATACATGAAGATTATGGTAATGTGATCGGGACTCGTGCCTAAGTGATGGACTGTACTGGAATGTGGACAGTAGTGCTATTGACGCTGCAAACGTGAGTACATCATTTGTTTAGCTAACTGTTAGCCTTGTGTTGACTTTACGTCAGCAGCACGTTATGTCAGCAGCACGTATGGCGCTGGTGTGACGTGGGACGTCGGCACGTGATCAGTCCTAGCCAATTGGAGTGCTGCATTTGGTCGTGTCGCTGAGCTCCGCTCTGTCTCTCTACTCTCTCTACTCTCCACCCCCCCATCCTCCCCCCATCTCTGTTGCTTGCAGCTTGCAGGCAGTTACTTAGTTGGAGTGCGTTGTGTTTACGCCCATTTGTGACGCAAATCGCGTCGCCCGTCAACGTTGGATCATTCCGTCAGGAGTGGCTGCTCTGCGTGAGGCAAATTTTGTTAAATTGAAATAAATGCGGTTGAAAGAGTGGCATGTTTAAAATGTGGACATTTTAAAATTTTCACGTTTGTTCGACGTGGTGGCTATATGTTTGTGAGAGGTGTTTGTGGGAATATGTAGCTAAACATTCTGGTTTAGGATTGCCTCCAAGTGCTCCAATATAGATGCTTGATTGTGTCACATCACATACGGTAGTGTTGTTGTGTCCTCATTGCTTTGCTTTTGAAATGCTGTCCTTTATTAACCTGTGGCTGTTTGTCTGGACTGCAGACACGTACACAGTCTGTACTTCCATGAACTCCCAAAATGCACTTCCAAACATTTTGAAGTACATTTACAAACTGGCCCGTCAATAGGATGGTTTTCTGTGAACAGTGCTTTGTCTTTGTGACATGTTGTTGTGTGTTATATGGTTGTGTGTTTGTTCTCGTTGTTATTTTCGAGCAGACTGTAGGTCTATTGAAGTACAAAGTACAATGTTGAGGTACTTTTACTTAACTTGAGTATGTCCATTTTTTGAATAATGTATACATCTACTCCATGACATCACATAGGCAAATGTTGTAGCCTACTTTAGTTTTGACTCCACAAATATTTGAAAACTTTAGTTACAAGTTACTTTTAGATTTAGATTATTATTACACAAGCTATATTAAAGCGGCACAGTGTAACTTTGTTTTAATTAATAAAATGTAATTTTGTCCAATCTATGTAGGGGTGGACTGCTCTTTTAGATCGTGTCAACGCGGTCATGTCTCCCCTAGACACAGGATCTGACACGAATTTTGACCTGATGGTCGAGATTCAATTTATCCCCTGAGCAAGCATGAGCATTAGATCAATGGTAAAAATGTCAGCACCTGCGCAGGAAAACAGGTTCAAATCTGTGGTATAAGAGGAAAGTAACAGTGCAGCTTTAACCAATTAAGCCCTTTTTGATATTTTGCTTATTTGAAAATAGCAGATTTACAAGCTCTACTAATGAGCCCCGACATGATGCGTTGTTGATCTTGTAGATCTGCTATTGTTGAAAGCATTTACTTTTACTTTTGTACTGAAAGTATATAACGAGGAGGATACTTTTGACATTTTACTCAAATAACATTTTTAATACAGTCCTTTTACAGTAACAGTAAAAGGAGTATTTTTAGGTGGTATTGTTACCTTTACTTAAATAATCGAGTAGGCCTACTTCTTCTAACACTGACTACAGGACCTTTGATACTCAATATTAAACAAGAGAGTGTAATTTTACCATCATTGTTGACACAACAGTGGCGTCACTCTTATCAGCATGAAGACACTTCAGCCACTTGTGTAAATATGAACTAATCAATAATGATGATGGTAGATCAAGCACACGTACAAACAGCCATGTTGTCTAAAAGTTTGTTCTAAGATTTGTCTAAATCATCAACAACACTCACTCGCACATGATATTGGTTTTAGCACGGATGCTTGCAGTTGGTTTCCGAACTATTTGTCTGATAGCTTTCACTTTCAGTTTGTGAAAGTGGGGAACGATAGGTCAGAGTTGAACAAAGCAGATACTGCCAATATGTATTTATTTATCTATTTAATTCGTAGTCAGGAGAAGAAGACAAAATTGAATACTGCACTTGCAAAGAGATATATACTTCACTTGTCCATTTTCAGATTTAGTTACACAATCTATATTAAAGCAGCACAGTGTAAGTTTGTTTGAATTAATAAAATGTAACGCGAGGCATTGTGAGCATGTAGACCTGCTATTTTCACAATATAACCGTGTTATACAAAATGTAATGCCTCAACTCTTAGTGCTCGTCAGGGCGGGGGGTCCCCGGTTAAAATATGATTATTTTGGGGGTCATTGCCTGAAAAGGTTGAGAACCACTGTTTTAGATTGTGTCAAAGATCATGTCTCCCCTAGACAAAGGATCTGACACGAATTGATAAAAATGTCAGCACCTGCGCAGGAAAACAGGTTCAAATCTGTGGTAGAAGACTACAATTTACAATTTATCTGGTATTGTTACTTTTACTTAAATAATCAAGTACTTCTTCTAACACTGACTACAGGACCTTTGATACTCAATATTAAACAAGAGGGTCTAATTTTACCATCATTGTTGACACAACAGTGGTTTCATTCTCACCAGCATGAAGACACTTACAGTAAGCCACTTGTGTAAACATGAACGAATGAATAATGATGATAGTAAATCAAGCATACATATTTTTGTCTAAAGCATCAACAACACTGTTTGATCACTCTCTTCTAAAGGACCACATTGGTTTTAGCACTGACGCTTGCAGTTGGTTTCAGCATTATCTGTCTGATAGCTTTCAGTTTGTGAAAGTGGGAAACGATAGGTCAGAGTTGAACAAAGCACAAGCAGATACTGCCAATATGTATTTTTATTATTATTTGTAATTCCTAGTCAGGAGGAGAAGACAAAATTGAATACTTCACTTGCAAATACATATATACTTCACTTGGACATACATAAAGTCATACTCATACATACATGCACAACATGTATGAATGGATATGAGTGAGAATGTTGTATACATATATGTGTGCATACAAGTGTATACTATATTATGTATACAGTATGTACAGTGTGGTTGAGCATGTGTGTACATAAGTAAAACCTCCATGTCTGTAATGTGTCTGCTGTCTTGTTTCTGAGACTACAGTGATTGCACAGATTGTGTTGTCGCTTTTAATTGTTTGAATGCTTCATGCTGTTTTAATGCTACTGTACGTGTACGTGTCGTGAGCCCTCTGTGTGAGAAGTGTTATATAAATATAATGTACTACTTACTTACTAAGTGTGTGTGTGTGTGTGTGTGTGTGTGTGTGTGTGTGTGTGTGTGTGTGTGTGTGTGTGTGTGTGTGTGTGTGTGTGTGTGTGTGTGTGTGTGTGTGTGTGTGTGTGTTGGCATGCATGGGTGCCTGTATGTGGTTCAGTATGTATGTATCAGCAAGGCACCATGCTATCATATCTCAAAGTTCATACTGTATGCCTGCCAGATGATAACTCATGCAGCTCAAACAGTATACAGCTCATGATAGTTCATGATAGCTCATACAGTACAGGCTATACAACATTTCAGAAAAGGTAATTACATTTTCAACTTCCAAATCCGAATTCCAAATGTTCTAATATTCTTTGAGACATTGAGGTTGTCTACAATCATGTGTAATAAGTGGAATTAATTAACTTCACTGACACGCACGCACGCACACACACACACACACACACACACACACACACACACACACACACACACACACACACACACACACACACACACACACACACACACACACACACACACATACAGTATACTGTACATACATACATACATATACAGTAGTATAAATACCTAAACACACACATACTGTACATACATTCTTATGCACGCACATATTGACATATACATTGACACATCTGTATTTATGTATGCATGTGTGTATTTGTGTGTATATATATATTCAAGAGTGCATGCACCGTATGTGCTAATGAAGTATTCCTTACTTTTTTTAAGTACCCGGACAATTTATTTTTATACATTGGTAGAATCAATTGAGTTTTTTTTTACTGTTTTGTATAAAAGTTTGATTTTGAGAGCTGTTGGCCATGTACAGTAGCCTTGGTTCTACCTTACTATCTACTGACTACAGGACCATTGGTACTCAATATAAAACAAGGGGGTGTGATTTTGCCATCATTGTTGAAACAACAGTAGCGTCACTCTTACGAGCATGAAGACACTTCCTCTACATGTAATCTTTCAACTTCCTTTGGTAAAGATCTGCCCTCTACTGAGTGTTTTATAGTTCTGAACAGCATGAGTACCTACTCAGGTGACACAATGTCATAGTCATATGTGAAGCATGTTGTTATGGAAAGATAGTGGTCACAATGTGGTTGGGGGCAGGCAGAGATTAGACACCCTCCACCACCCCTAACATATAAGAACATTGCAAAACCATGCTGACAAAAAAAAAAAAGCATAGCTACTGTACAGGTGAGTAAGCCGACGTTTATTGCAACACACTACATTTTCTTGAGATTTCTCAGGGGTTGGCATTTTTCCCAGGATAAACAAACACATGCACACACAAGCCAAACAGAGTATCATTGTGCATTCATCATGTAATCTCTTGTTAGCCACGTCACTGCAGGGTCACTGTACTCCCCTCTTGGTTTTTGTGAAAGAAGATGTTATTAATAACCACATATTTGGCGCGTGAGTTGGCTGCTGTATCGTTTCGGAAGAAGAGAACATCTTGTGTAGTGAGACTAACATTGTTGAGTATTGTCGTCAACAGAAACATCATTGGGTTAAGCGTAATTATAACCTCAACCACTCTGATTGTCCTTTGAAGCATTCTTGTAACTCTCTCTCACACACACAAAAAGAACACGCCTGATTTAACACTGAGGGGGGGCACGTGCCCACATGGTCTGGCCAACTAACTGACGATGTTTTGATTTCACTCGCTGTGTGATCTCGTGACGAAAGCATGTCTCCTTGGCCCAGAACAAGGATATGTGGAGTATCTGTGTCACTATGGAAAATAATAATAATAGCATACTGTACTAAACGTCATGCTGCTGGTGTGAACTATCCAGTACAAGCTGTCCCTTTAGCACAGAGACCAGGGATCATCTTCCCTGTGGTCATCTGAAAGGCAACTAAGGGTCATGACTTCTTGGAATAGCACCACAAGGACCTCCATAGATGTGCTGTCGAAAGATGTTGAAAATACATCTTAATAAAACTTAAAATGTACATGTCTTGATACACCTTAATTGCTCTCAGAGGGACAGGAAGAATAAACTGAGGAAAATGTTCTTTTGGATGCAGGAAGAATTTCAAGAATTTCAGGATTTTGCTGTGTCTAAGTCTGGTGGATGACTCAACACCAGGCACGTGCACACATAGACATTAAGGGGCTTGAGCCCCTGCCCTTTTATCAGTCAAAATTCAGTAAAAAGTGGCCTCTCCAGACCATGAATGCCATACCTGATACCTCAAGAGAATTGCCTTGTCCAAACTCTCCTGAACTTAAATGCAGCATCTTATGTTGAAGGAATAGCCTTCTCTGTGTAGAAATACATACCGTTATGCCATATCTCCAGTATTGATTTTATTATGCTTATTTCAGTGTGGTATCAAGCACCGAAAATAGCCGACCTCCAAGCTTGAAGGTCGGCTATTTTCAATATTTTCACCAAAATGCCCTTTTAAAAATGTCAGCCTGTCTCTAACATTTTCTGCACGTCCCTGCTCAACACAGCAACACAGAGATCACCTGTACTAACTCAACACTTCCTCTTTGGAACTGGCTAACCAACAGTATCTATTCCAAACCGCATCCACAACACTGACAATTGAGGGAGGAAAACAAAGCTGACACAAACACAGCACATACATATTTGAAAACAAAAGTTCCACCGCTGGGAAATGGAAACTAGGGCTGCACAGTGAAATCCTCAGTGTCAATCTAACCAAAATGGATCCGCAAGGGTCCATTTGGCCAACTTAAGAGAACAGTTACGCTTTTACTGTGTGGTCCAGCGTTGGTGTCAGATAGCAGTGAAGCAGTGTCAGAAAACATATCATGTCACCAGAATGCTACTCTCCAGGGGCATCCAGGAGGAGGAGTAAGTTAGAGAGCACCACGCTTATTTTAACCACTTGAGATTATGCAGCAGTTGACTGAAACCAGATAGTGGAAAAAGGTTCAAATTCTGCTCAAAATGTTAAGAATGGCAGCAAGTCATGGTACAAACTATATTCAATAGCTGTACAATTTTGTCAGAATCAGAAATGCAATGGTGATTACCGACTTTCAAGAATCTTCAGAAACAGCTCTTATGCCTTGGTGAGAATTTGCCATTATAACAAAACTTATTGTATTTTCTTCAGAGAAAAGTCAACATGACTCAGGCTTACTAAGAAAAAAAAACGTATTATTTTACTCAATTTTAAAATATCATGATGTAACCTTGCTATTTCAATGGTAACGTATGTCAACTGAAACATCACACATGAGGTTTTTCTATACAGGATTACGAGATCCATTACATCCACCCTCATATCAGTTTTAACCAAGATACAGTTAGCATAGTTACATTGCTAGGGTAACTTGATAATGGTGACACTCTTATTCATGGGAGTGGTTGCAGAAAGGTTCTTATGTTTTGTATTATGTAATTTCAACAGAATAATGGCAACTGGAAGGAAGGCAAGGTAATGGTATGTTCAGCAGAGGTCATTGAACCCACTCACAAGCACGCACACACACACACACACACACACACACACACACACACACACACACACACACACACACACACACACAGACACAAACGCGTGACACGCACAGATTGGAAACCCTACACCCCCAGATGGCAGGTTCAACCCCACCACACTTACAGTACATACACCTGTTACTTTAGACATCTTGATACCAAGCTGGTGAGCAGTTATAGAGTGATGTGGTTTTAGGGATGGTGGGATTCAACAAGTATATGTGTGTCTGTGTATGGCAAAAAAAGAAGTAGATGAGTGTAAGTGAGAAAGGGGGTATCATAGCCAGCGTGTGATTTAAGGTTAATAGCAGGGTAGGCGTGAACAAGGGGTGGTGTCAGTTCATGATTAAGTGTGTGTACGTGCGAGGTGTAAAGATGCATGGTCATGTACAGGCAGGGGTGCGTCTCACTGACAGACAGGGACATGCAGGGGCGTCACAAGGGGGGGGAGTGGGACAGAGTTACCAGGGCCCAAGGCGGAGGGGCCCTAGTAAGTTTAGCTATTGAAAAATAGCAGATATACAAGCAAACATTTGTAACTCAAATTCTTTTTGGGGGGGGTCCCTGGAACTAAATATTTTGAGATGGGGTGTCCGTGGCCAAATACCTATCATCTTGGGGGTCCTTGACATGAAAAAGTTTGAGCACCACTGACATGGAAACATAGGTTTCTTGCACACGTTTTCACGATAACAAAAAAAAGGAAAAATAGCAGCTGTGAGCTTGTATATCTGCTATTTTTCAATAGTTAACATTCACTAGCCCTTACCCGTTCAAAGATATGAGCTCCGAAATGATGTGCAGTGTGTGGGTTATGGGATGTGCACTGTGCACACAGTATATGAGGGATGGAAAGTAACTTTAACTGGTGCTTGCATGCTAATATGAAGGAGCATCAATGTAAGAAATACCCGTTCCATTTAACGGCTACAGAGATACTGTGTACCGATCTGCATGATTTTTGGACAACATCTGTAACAGGGCCAGAACCCCCCCCCCCCCCCCCCCCCCCCCGTGTGTGTGTGTGTGTGGGTTTGTGTGTGATTGTGCATGGCCTGAACAACAGCGCCCCTCCCTTAACATGTGTGGTCACAAAAGGTACTGTAGGCTAAATAGATATAGATACACCATAAAAATGCTAATATACAGCATACGATTTGTGAAAGTGACAAACGGGCTTCACAGTTATGTCAGGTGTGTTCATATGCTTATGGTGATGCGATTTCAGATCAATTGCTCCTGCCACTGAGGAGAAACGCTGTGACAGACAGACACTCACTCACTCACTCACTCACTCACTCACTCAGACATTCGCAAAATTATAGTATAGATGGGAGGCCCGCAGTGAATCCTTGTACCCAGGGCCCAGAATTTGGTGTGACACCCCTGGGGACATGCACAGGAGGTGTGATCACATCCATCTTCCAGATGGCTGGGCATAATGCACTGTTATAACACCTGTCAGATGGAAGCCCTGTGGACAGAGCCTTGTTTTGGACAACAGTGGAGTCAAAGGGTCTTCTTCTTCTTGGAAAGTTTTTATCCCAGGAGCACATTCCTTTGCACTGTGATTGCCTTTATTATGTAATCTAGAACAAGCCAACTCATGCAACAGAAGCAATGTGTGCGCGACGCACGCACGCACACACACACACAGTTGTCATCAAGTGGTGTTGTAAGCTTACTTTATTTGCGGTTATTTGTTGTTACTGGTTGTCATAGTTGGCATTTGTGTGGCGCAGCAACTTGCACCCCATGGGTGGATCCATATGGCTGTAGACAGCATGGTAGACCATCAAGTCAATATCCCTTCCATTCAGATAACTTGCGGATATCGATGAATCACATGGTTAGAACTTGGAAAGTCATATTAGCAATCGTGTTTTCTTGTTGGAAAGTTTTGACATTTTGTCCTTGAGTTTCCTTAAAACGTCCGTTAACCTTTATCATTTATCATGGACACCAAACGGCAGAGCTCTGGCCACAAGCCACCCAACAGAGATCCAAATGCCAAGGTGTCCCCAAGGGTGTCACAAGGGGGGGGGGGGGGGGGGGGACTGAGTTACTAGGGCCCAAGGTGAAGGGGCCTGGAATTATTTCATACTTTTGCTATTGAAAAATAGCAGATATACAAGCTCACAGCGCGGCACCGAGAGCCGCGCTGCAAGCTTGTAGATCTGCTATTTTCTTTTTTTACGTGTGCAAGTCTTCTATATGTATTTTTTAGGTGAACATTTGTAACTCAAATTTTGCTTCTGGGGGGTCCCTGGAACTAAATATGTGGCCAAATACATATAATTTGGGGGGTCCTTCACATGAAAAAGTTTGAGCACCACTGACATAGAAACATTAGAAGGATCTGAAGTATTTTTGAAAAATGCACACATTTTCACGTTTTTTCATATATAGCAGATCTACAAACTCACAGCACAGCACCGATATCTGCAATTTTTCAATAGTTAAAGTACCCAGGGCCCAGAATTTGGTGCGACACCCCTGGGTGTCCCTTAACCTTAAACCTTATCTTTGCCGACCGGGGCCCCCCAGGAGTCTATACTAGGCCCAGTCCATTTTTCCTCTACACAAAATATCTTTTGCAAAAATAGCTTGTGAGCTTGTAGATCTGCTATTCTGGACGAATGTTCGCCCCAGAATAGGGACAATATGGTTCGAGTGGTTTTTAGAGTTTGTTTCAAATATGTTCTGCATCCGGCAATACCTGGTATCAGTAGTTACAGTATACTCCAGAAAATGAAGACTCTGTAATAAGCAAATGTTTAAAATACTTTAGAGTAGTACTTTAGTCAAAGGAAATCAAATACTTTCCCACTGAGTTTTCCTCTTCACTTCTTAAGAATCTTTTCTTATCCCTTTGACCAAAGTACATATAATGGTGTATGGAACACCAAGCTCTCAAGCACATTTCCAAATGCAATATAGAACCCTATAGCCTGCAATTACACCCTGCCCAAACTCTAGAAAAGCACCCTGGGCTAATTGATTATAATTCTTTTGTTTTGTTTTGTTCAGAAAGGGATCTTTGATATCAAATATCAAAGTAAGAAACTTAACTCATTGAGTGCCAGCGCCCTCTAGGGGCCATAGAATGCCAGCGCATCTCTCATAGGCGAGCGCTTTAGCTTCCAGGACCTCACCTTCCAGGACCTCACGTGCTCACGTTCATGCACGTCATGGAAATGTCCCGGATGATAATGCTAACAGAATGGCTATTCCCATTTTGTCATCTAAAAGATCATTTTTGGGCGATTTCGCCGTAAATAAACCTCGCGCCGCTTCCCTAAAGACACAATCCAGAGATATAAGCCTTCAAAGATTGGTCTTTCATTGGATTAGGCAGAGATTGGCGATTTCATTCGCAAATAACGTCCGGCCGGGACGTTGCTAGCTTTCGGCTAGTAGCTAGAAAAATCAGGCCAGGCTTCAGAAGGCCTCTTATCATTTTATTCCATTTCATTAAATATCCCGGACTAGTTCGGGATAGGCACCCTGGAATACGTCGCGCCGCCTACAATGAACATTGGGTGAACATTGGGGGGGGTCTAAACTTTATTTTAAACCATTTTCAATGGAATAAATCGTCGGAGCATCTAGCGTCTCTCGTTGGTGAGCGCTGGGCGAGCCGGGACCACCCACGTTGCTCCAAGCAGCTCGGGGTAAGTAAAATAGCAAATAAAAAATTGTTTTTGATCCCGAATATCCCGAACTAGTTCGGGATAGGCACTGTATGAGTTAATAAAGAGAGTCTTTTTTTTCCTTTTTTTTTTTGCAAGTTCCAGATAGTGTGCAGGAGCTCTTTCTTTGATATTTGATAAGAAAGATCCCTTTCTGAACATTTGGACTTTCCTGTTTGGTCACTAACCTTTGCGGTGCCTTCTTTTAAAAGTTTTGTTTTGTTGAAAATCGATTATTTTTGCCTAGTCCTGTGACTAAATAAAAAGTGAATCCTGCTCTCGCAAAATGTCTCTTTGCATGGAATGAACAGAAAAATGTATTTTTACAGATAGAAGACTCACGACAGCAACATCTCTCAATGGGTATGGTCTTTAAAGGTGATACACCATGAAAATTCACTTTTCCTATTTTAAAACCTTTTTTTGGGGTCCCACTAGCACCTTCTATCCTCACAAAGTCCCATTTCTGACCGTCGTGTGTTTCTCTGGTTTTGAGAAGGCGAAGGTTAAAAGTATCCCACGGGTTCTCAAAACAGGCTGTCCAGATTTGCTGCCGATTGTGACGTCATCTGCCGATTGTGACGTCATCACAAAAAAAAAAAATCAAAAACATTTTTTTTTTTCAAAAAAAATTTTTTTTTCAAAAGGATTTTTGGGGGGGTGGCGCAGTTCAGGCCAAAGGTGGTACTGCAGCTGAAGATGCTCTGAGAGCCATTCAAAAATCAGAGGCTCTCTATTCAGGAGTGGTAATTTAGCCTCAAACCTTTTGAAAAACGTTTTTGGGACATAAACAATATGACATAAATACTTTTTAAATGCATGGTGTATCACCTTTAAAGATGGGGTGCCGTGATTCCCCCCCCCCCCCACAACATAATCATAATCAGGTATAATTCTTTTCAAAAAGGTCTACAGAAAGTGTTAAAATTATGTTTTTATGTGGCCACACCCACCTGCTCAGTAAGTATGGCTGGTTATCAGGTGGGTGACCCAGCTGAAGTTAGCCACAGCCACAGCTGCAGTTGAAGCATGAAAAGGGGAGGGGGTGATATATTATGATCATTATCAGTGTATTTCAACTGGGCCTTTTTTTTTTAAAGATATTTTTGGGGGCTTTTATACCTTTATTGATAAGACAGTTGGGAGAGAGATGAGGAGTGACACGTGTGTAGTTAGGGAGCGCTCCGTTGTGGTCACATGGACCTCATGGAGGTGCCGAATGTCGGGCGGATGAAGATTTACTATTCTGGCCCCCTGGTTTACTACTTCTTCTAACACGCTGAATCGGCTCATGCGACCTTCACAATGCTCGACAGGGCGACTCGCTCGCTACCACTCACTCAGCGGTGTCTCGTGTGGCTCAAGGGCGCCTCCGTCATCTCCACCGAAAACAAGCGCTCCATAAACTGAAGTTAGACAGCGTTTTGATTCACGCAGGAGTGACATGCACCTATGCGCCTGGACCGGTAGGCCAGCGGGTGCCCCCTTCTACTGGGCCTTTTGACTCAGAGGCTTTCAGCTTTCAGGAAGTAATAAAAAATAAAAAAAATACACATGGAAGACATATTTGCATATTATAACCACTGGGGGTCTATTAGAGTAATGTTAACTCCATAGAGTAGACACACCACCTCTTTAAGATACTCAGAGGATCAGTGCCCAGATACCTGTCAATCTACTCTAGAGTGAGTGATGCCAATAGGCATACCATTTAGGCTGATATCCTGTATTGTATTGTATTGTATTGTATTGTATGTTTTATATGTAGATTAATTCAGTGGACCACAAAGTAAACAAGCCTTTGGGGCTTTTTGTGATATCCTTTTAGCATAACCTTTGACTGTACTACCTGCACTGTTATGATAATGGTGTTAATAGTATTCAATCAAAACAGTATGTCAAATCAATGTTGACAATGAACTAGCTAAGTAAGTAAGAGCGGTACCGAAGGGGCCTATATGGTCCAGATCCAGGATTTTCATCTGTATCTCTGATCTGTTTCTATATTTGGATATACTGTATATATCATCTCTGTCCCCACAAGAGTATAGACCAATCACAGCTCAGCTCACATTGCCACTGGCGCCTGATCAGTGGAGCCATCATACCCATTCATGGCTCCCCCTTTTTAATCTGGGGCAGCCCGGAGCCCACATCAGCGGCCCACGCATCCCACAATGAGTGTTGCATAGAATGAGTGTGGTTACAGACAGTCATGCTAATCTCAGATGTTTTCAATTTACAATGAAAATCTGTACAATCGATGGAGAGTTGGATAGAAGTTCTAGGGGGCAGGAAGCTATAGGTGAAAATCTGCATGGCAATTGAATACTTTAATGTATACAGCACGAGATACAGTCATACATTTAGGCTGATATCCTGTTATTCAGGCATTGAAAGAAACAAAGAATATAACCAAAATGTATGTATATATATTTTTTTACCACATGAGTTCCCAGATTGTAATCATATATAGCCTACAAATAACTGGCACTTTGGTTATAGGTGTATGTTTAGGTGTATACAGTAGGTGTATCGTCACTATCGTGTATGTTTATGTTATGCTCCAGTAACACGCTGAACTCTCTATGCCCTCTGCTGTTAATCTTGTATTTGCCTTATCAACTCGCAACATCTCAGGCACAAAAATGTCTTGAGGTTTTCAACTGGTGGTCCATGGACCACTAGTGGTCCGTGAAGGTATTGCATGTGGTCCTGTGGACCTTGCATTTATTAGTAGGCCTAATTTAGGAAAGTGACCAATGGTTGAGAAACAGTGCACTAAATCACCATGATGACGCTTCAGTGTCAGGGAAGTCGGACGTCAGGAACTTCCCAGCTGTATGTGCCAAAGATCCCCCCACCAACTGATTTTATGGGAGCTCAAGGGAAAGGGAAATGGGATTGCCTGGTTCAGTCACCATTATTAGGAAATGTGCCCATAATCAATCGCATGTGTCTGCTCGCTGGAGGTTAAACACATTGGCTGCCAATGGCAAATCCTATTTTATTTACTTGTTTTTCGATGGCTCCGAGCACGTTGTGCGTGCGGCCGCTCCCGTTCACGGCCATTCAACGTCTTGTCTTTCACGCAGAGAAGAAAAAAAAATACAAACGCAACGATCTGTGTGAAAGTTATGGTCCATAGAAGGCCGTTTTGACCATACAAGCCATATGGGAAAAGAAGCTCAGATAAATCCATGTTTGTGCAGGAGCTTGTACGAGGCATCATGGCAAATGACGTTTTTTCGCCCATTTCTAACCGTAACGCCACGGTTATCGGTTACCATGGTAACCAGTTAACACGGCTGTACGGAGCCGTGGCAGCCAACGTTTAATATGGAAGGTAAAGAGAACAGAATAAGGGCAACCATGTAAAAGGAATAGACCAGTGGTGCTCAATCTTTTTTGAGCTCTGGACCACTAGCATATCTCATTTAAATCAACTAGCATATCTCATTTAAATCACCTCGAATTAACACATTGAATTCAGCCCTTAACAGTATTTTTTTTTTCATTTCTAGGTCTTTCCCCCACACCATATCCATACCCCCCCCCCCCCCCCCCCCCCCCGACTATCACTGCCAACATCAAGTGTCAACAAAGTATGTCGTAGTGTCAAGTAGTGTAGTGTAAGTAGTGTCACTGTGTAGGCTTACTGTATGCATTATTTAACACATCACAACGAAATCTGAGCATATACGGCTGACACCCACAGAAACACAGAAACTGTGAAAGGATGAGACTTTAATACAGATGGCTGGCTGCGTGCCAAGATGCCTGCTATCTGAATCAGAAACCACATTGCATCCTTAATAGGATTATCTATCAGCTGAGCCAATGAAATGCCACCATCAGCTGTCAGCTGAGAAATATTTAAATTTCCAAAGAGCCCATTGGCCACAGATTCAAACAATGAGGTCTTTAGTTATCAGTTAGTCATTCAGTTCATGTTCCTCAAGATGCTTTTGAGAATGAATCATGTATCACAATTATGATGAAAGTTATATAAAATGAATAAATAAATACATTTAAAATCAAGCTGTTGTGTTTTAAAACACTGGTTCCCAAACAGCGGGTCAGGACCAATTTGTGGGTCACAGACTAATGTTTATGGGTCACGACTCAAGTAAAAATCCAATTTTCTATTCTATTCCTACATTAAAAAATATATAAATATAAGCTATTTTTTATATATAAAATAAAATAAAATAAAATACAATAATCGTATACATTTTAAAAGAAACAAACAAACAAATCTAAGAAATTCCATAAATAAAAAGTAGTAGTGAAAATAGCCAATCTACAAGCTCGCAATGTGGTGTGAAGCGACGCATTGTGCACTTGTGGATCTGCTAGTTTCACTAGTTTGGATCCCGGGCAAACATTTAATCTCAATTCTAGGGTTTCGACCTGAAAGGTTTGGGAACCACTGTTTTAAAAGGTTTTAAACTTGAAATATTACAGTCAGACGGTTACATGACAGAGTAACTGTGGTCTCCGAGATGTTTGGACAGACAGCTAAACTGAGGGGAAAATATGTTGTATGTCGATTCAACAGTGGAAGAGTATTATAAACACTGAGAACCCAGATAGCTCACTTGCACACTGTGACGCGGCTGCAGGGTCATTTCTATGGCCCATAGGAGCCTTGGAATGGACAGCTCCCAGACACATACAAACAGATGAAGGTCTGTTATATTTGCTTTATCGTTGTCCGTTTCTTGTCGTAAGTTCCAGGTCTGAGAGCAACGAGGTTACAGTGCGTGTGTGCACATGCTGCACTGTGCCGCACAAATAGGCCCTCCTGCACACTTTTGCCTATAGATGATGATGGCCCGGGCCTGCAGCTGACATTTGTATTCCGCTGCAGACCCATTTGTTTCCCAGCTACTGTATGTGTTCAAAGACCCCCCCAGGGACGGATTAATCCCCGCGAGGGCCCCTGGACAATAATTTTTTAGGGCCCTCCACCATAAACGTGCACTACCTAGCTCGGATTTTAAGTAATGATGATCATCTGTGGGCTAAGAAAGCACCTGTAGACAACGGAGGAGGGGCCCACACATTTGATTTTTAATAAACGTATACATTTAATTTGAGTAAATTGTCAATGACCACGCGGCCCAATTCCCCCAAGGGCCCCTGAGAGCCAAGGGCCCCTGGCAACGGCCCCACCGGCCCAATGGTTAATACAGCCCTGCCCCCACCCACCACCTGAGTCACTTTTCTTAATTGATTTTATTTTATTTTCCATATAATAACACATAGATGCTCCACCTTGAAGTAAGATCTTCTCAAACAGATGTCTGCTTTGCCCAGATCATCCCAAAATGCAAGTTATGAGCTGTCACTGAAAAGTAAAATATCAACAGTAAGTAATTTATTTGTACACAGAAAAGTCAAAACTGACTCTACAACTCAAAAGGAAGTAGAGGACAGAGGGTGGGTTGGGGAGCTAGGGGACATATTGATTGGTTTGACAATGCCTGTATTTCAGGCAAATAACCAGAGTGGTGGATAAGGCAATATAATACAACATAATGCTCTTGGGAGACCTCAGCCTGAGAGGTTGCCCTTCCAGATGCTGACTTTGGGTCAGTTTTGTGTCTTTATACTGAAATGGTCGAGCTCAGGAATGGGGCGGAGTAAACTGATCTTGTGACAGTGTATTTTGGCAACGTCCAACTTGTCTTCAATCTCCAAGTAAAACATATAATTTCAGGCTCAGTTTGCGAGCATACTGTTACTGTAATGATGATGCTTTAAGGGAAAAGAGAAGGAATCTGACATGCTGTCTCTGGTACTGTCTCTGGAGATAGTCTAATACTAAAATAAAGCTTTAAAATAAAATCTTCAAATGATAAACTAATGTGGAAATAATCATACAGGACAAGTCAATATAATGTTCATTTCCAACACATTCAAGTCTGTCACATACACATGTATCATCTTCAAAGATTAGAGTCTGCAAAGAACAGAAATGATAAAACCAGGAGCAAAGTGTTTTATTAGGAAGTGCATTTATTCATTATGGGAAATGCAGTTGTAATCACATTTATTGTGCTGTTATGCAGCACAATACGTGTGGGATCAAAACTGGGCTAGGTGTCCTTCATAGCCGGTTTCCCACCAAGTGTCAGAGTTGGGTTTGACACAGAAGTCCCTTTGTTTGTCAAGTTGTGACATATTCAATGGCTAACATTCAAACCGAGCACAGAACATTCAAACAGAGCACAAGGGTCACGGTCTAGGGATTAGGGTCAACTTAAAGGTTTGGAGGAGGAGGAGGAAAGTGGCAAAGGGGTTGGTGTTACGGTTAGAATCGTCGTGGGGGATGGCACCACTCTGCAGAACAGGAGATTGTATGTGCCTGCAAATGAATTGCTTTTTATGGTCCTTTGGTGATGTTTGCCAAGCTATTAAACTGGATCAGTTTCAACACCAACACTGGTTTGGCCTCTTTCCTTTCAGGGCCTGAATCATGCACGTGCACGGGAAGTGGTTTGGTGATGCACATTGATGTGATGAGTAAATTTGCCGTAGACCAACCATGGCTCTTTGAGCAACCACTCAAAGTACTACAATTGGCTTCCACACAATTCTGGTGCAAATGAGACACGGGGCTATTGTGGTCCGATCAATCACACAGGGATTGCTTGGCTCAAATGAAAGTGAGCGAGGGAGAGTTTTCACGACTTAAGCCCTACTTTATACTTCATCTTGCGACAGTGTCGCGTGGAGAAAATGGTCCCATTTTTGAAAAGTTGGGGAAAATAGGGACGACAGAGTAATAGTGGTTTAACCCATTTAGACGTGATGCAGATGCTAAAAGCCTTCTAAATCCTGACGTAAGTTTTCTGAAAAACGTAAAATATGTATAAAAAAAATACAAGAAAAAAGAAAAAAATTATGTTGCTACTGTATATATTGTGCAACAGCAACCCTAACAAGGATTCCCGGATTGTGGTTTCAAGTGGCTTTCCTGGATCTGACGTGAAAAAGTGAACGCTTTTCAGCAGTCGGGTATTCATGCACAGAGCGATACATGTGCACATCGTGTAATCTCTAGTCTTTGCCACAGCCTTCTAACTGCCTCCGATGACGAGAAGCGCATCTGTTGCCCAGAGAAAAAGCTGGCCAGCACAACCCACAATGAATGTAGGTTCTGAGCCACACCGACACATGCGAAACGCATGCATGGGAATCTCAGAATGTCATTGAACTGGAGTAACCCTCTTTTAAGGTGAGGCCATACCTCTAAGCCAATCACAAATGGCCTAGAATCAGGCACTGTGCCCTCAGCCAATCAACACATTTGTGTTCTTTTTTTCTCCCCCCCCCTTTCTCTCTCTCTCTCTCTCTCTCTCTCTGTCTCTCTCAATTCTTTTCATCCTTTCTGAAATACTATTTGATGTGTGTAACTCTCCACCCCCAGAGACGGAAGTGGTTAACATCCTCTCAGAGTGCACCAAACGAGGGCTTTTGTCTGGTACTTTTATCCCAGTTCGTATCTCCTGGGCTTGACTGCCATGCCATTGTGCGGCGCTCGCTCATTCACAAAACGCACAGCACACTGGAGGGGGAAATCCCCTATCTTCCACGTAGACATGGACTGTCGTGCCATGTTGGTCACGACATTATTTTGGTTTGCTCTGTGACAGGGATTGCCACCTGACCACAGACACACGCCTTTGATCGTCACGTCAGTGATGTATTTACACTGTAGGTGTGCTACATATGTGTGTCTCTGATAGTATCTGTGCAGCGGTGTCCTGCTGTTGATGTAATCTGAGGAATGTTGTCATCTGTCCTCAGGGCTTGCATAAGCTTCATCAGGCCAAGACACGACTCGCACTGCTGCTTACCCAACACAGATTCCCACAGAACTTCACAACATACAGTAAAGCTCATTTGGCTGCTTAAGCCGCTAAAGAGTCCGTTCCCATACGGTTCTATCAGGGGAGACGGGAGGGTCGAGTGGTTGACGCCTGTTGAGAGCAAAACAGTTGTTTTACCAGGAGGCTTGAGAGAAGATCTGCACCCAGCTGTTTTAGCTGAACACTGAGGCATTCTATGAAAAAGGCACACAGGCAAAATGTACTGAATAAATGCTCACTGATGATGAGAGAGAAAGGCGTGGTGGTAAAACATACATGACCAGTAACCAGGAGTACTACAATATACACGATATACATGGTATCCATAATATCATGGGGGAATACAATGGAAAGAATACAAAGAGTGTAATAACCTGTTAGATGAGCTTGACATAGGACAATAACTTTGTGGGTGGACTACAATAATTCCTGGGTAATTGTTCAGTCTCAGTTTCCAGGTTCCATCGAGCTATGTTATGCTATGAAATAGCTGAACAATGACTCCTCAATCACCCTACCTACAGTAATAACAGCATCAGAAGATGACACCAGTTGAGGTGAATGTTGTCTTCATCCTATGGATGCTGGCATTGCAAAAGAGCTTTTCTTGTTCACTATCACTGACTGTACATGTATGTGTTGATGCGCTTAGTAAGCATCGATCTGGACATATCCAAAGCGCACTGCCGCAAAGAAAATGTTTTCTGTGGGCACAGGCACAAAGCCGCCCAGTAAGGGCGAGTTTGGCACTCGCCCTCCCTCAAGCCGCTCCTCCCCACACTTGATCTGACTAGTGAACCCGCATATTTGCATGGTATCTACTACACCCATGCCAGAGGGTGTAGTAGATACCAAACTGGCCAAACTGAATACAATAATGGCAAAGGCAGTATGTGGAAATAGGCCAGTAATGTCATGATTTATGTCAAGGACAAATTAGCTACTTGGAATGTGCAATACAATTTCACAGGTTTTTCCAGATTATAGATCACATGTGCGCTGGTGTATTCCTGTCGCAGCGCTCTGATAAATGCAGAGGTTTTCAAACGTTTTTCTTTTTTTTTCTTTTCTCCACAAAGCACACCAGGGCAAGTTCAAATCACGCGAGGCACACAGGTGTATTCATAACAAAAAGTCTACAAGCTTACAACGACACAAAGAGAGTGACACATTGAAAGCTTTTACATCTGCTATTTCTGCTCTTTTTTATATTTGAAAATGTCAGAACATTCTTCAACATGGAAACGATTATGAAGATTATGCAAAAATAATTGCAACTAGACCATTATTATGCAATAATCGTGACAGGCCTAGTCAAAATATATATTTAGGGTATAGAATTTGCCTCTATTTGAGGAAATGAGCAATATAGTGAATCAAAAAATTAACAAAGAACTTATATATATATCAATAATAATGTGTGGTTGCCACAAAATCCCAAGGCACACCTGGTCTTGTCTCACCGCACACCAGTGTGCATTGACACCAATGTAATCGCACAAACAAATAATCAAAATCATTGCAACCAGGGGACAGCAACAAGCCTCTCTAAAGGCCAGCAGAACCTTGGTTGATCACCACAATATAGACTTGGGTTGCTGCTGTGAAAACACTTGTGTGGCCCAGGTCATGGCCTCATTCAATCACCAACCTCTATGAAACATATTTCTATGAAAAACGCGGTGGTATTAAAAGATTAACAGTAAATCCCCATTCTATACCACTGTAGGTCTGATGGAAAGTGAAGTTCCCTTTGAGGTGAGATCTGTGTCTGCTGCAGGAGTGAGGGCCATAGGGGGCACAAAGATTCCACCATGTTTGATGTGTTCCATCGAGTTACAGTCTTGGGATCATATGAGTCAAACCATGTGACTTCAAAGGCAAATAGTGCACTATGCCGTTGACTCATTTGGCTTGGTTCTAGCATACTGTCTCTGGCATTGACCCAAATGCCTTTAACATTTCCTTTTGGATACATTCTATAACAGTCTCGGATCACATTTTGTCTAAGCAAGTTGTCTGCACTAGACCAAGCAAAGGGTTAGCACAAGTTCACGATAGAGACCACATTAAAATGGTACTGACTGAGATACCCACACATACTGCAGAGAGGAGGCCAAGAGGCTCAGCATACGGTATATCATCATCATTAAGCCGCTTATTTTATTTTGCAGGCACCATGATCATTAGGGCAATAAAATACATAGGTTTGGACGGGTACAGTGTGAAGCAAGCTGTCATTTACTGTATTTACTGCATTAACCCACTCAGATGTCTGATTCTGACTCATTTTAAAGCGATGTCTTTGGTAAATGCTTGGGTTATAGCTGCCTGGCCATGGTAAATGTCCAGATATCATCTTTGTGTTGTTTTCTCTACCAGGCCGGATAGCCGAAGGTCGGAGACTATGTTTTCAGATTCCATTCCAATTGGCTATGGCTATCTTCCAGATTTCACGCGCCCTGGGTATAGGCAACTATAGGCCTGGCGAAGACCTGCGAAGACCTGCACTCAGAGGAGGGGACTTTTCATGGGGAAGCAGCGTTTTTCCTGCATCACATATCTGAAACAAGCTCCCAGAGAACTGCTGCCAGTTAGTTTTGGTTTCTCTTCTGCACTGTAATTGTATGTTATTTTTACTTCTTTAGTTTTATCGCATTCCAATGTCATTTTATAATGTGTTTTCTTTGCTTGATTTTTCTATAAAGCATTGCCTTGTTGTTGAAATGTGGTATACAAATATTACATGTACAATTCATAGTATACATAGGCTATATACATACAGACTGTACATGCCACACACACACACACACACGCACGCACGCACGCACGCACGCACGCACGCACGCACGCGCGCGCGCACGCACACACACACACAAAACCTTTTCTAGGCGACTTGGCTGATGGCCATAAAAAAGCACTATCAACATGCTTATGGCATATAAAAATGTTGATAGTGCTTTTTATATACACTTACAGTATATGATATATACTGTATGTTACATGTGTACAGTCCTCCAAACTGGTAGCTGACCTGTTTTCTGCCAGCCAGACACAACTGTAATGTAAGCTGATTTCACCAGCATGGCAATAGAAAATAAGCCTCATCCGCACGCCTGGTATAAGAAATTCCCTTTAATCCAAGGCGTCGCATTGGATGGCAAGCTTTATGCATACTTTTATAACGTGTGAGAATTACATTAATCCTATTCTCAGCAGATTATGATTTTCTTTTTTTTTTCACTCCGTTTCAGCCAACAAGGGGCATTTTCTCTCACATTCCTCATATTTCTCGCTCCTTTCCCATGAGAAAGTTATAGCCTACACTTCTGAGACCAATGGCTGTAGAAGAAAAGGCAAGCCATCAGCTGAAGAGAGTGTGTGTGTGTGTGTGTGTGTGTGTGTGTGTGTGTGTGTGTGTGTGTGTGTGTGTGTGTGTGTGTGTGTGTGTGTGTGTGTGTGTGTGTGCGTGCGTGCGTGCGTGCGTGCGTGTGTGCATGTGTATACTAGGCTGTACTGGTGTGGAGTGAATGACACAGTGGAGTGTTTGAGTCTAATATTGTTCTGTTAACAGTGGCCATCACTGTGATAGTGTGGGAGTGCCCTTTTGATTGTGTGCTGAGTGGGAAGTATGGTGGTGGTGTGTGTCTATGAGTCTCTGTGCGCTTGTGTTAGTGATTAGGATCTAGAAAATAAACTGTGTTCTAACTAACAATTGGATATTCCCTTTTAAAGAGTCATCAGTATCTTTAAAAAAAGACCTATAGATCTTTGTTAACAAGGGCCTTTTGAGCAGGTAGCCTACCACAGTCGTTCTCAACCAGTCGTTTCAGGCCGCGACCAAAATAATCATATTTTAACTGGGGACCCCCCACTCTATGAGCACTATAAGAGTTGAGGCATTACATTTTGTAAAACACGGTTCCATTGTGAACAATTTCACAATTTCTGTCTCTAATACTTGACCATTTAGAGGTATTAAAAAGTCCTTAAATTGTCACTTTAGAAATGTGCAGATACCCTCTATACACTCAAACTTTATGTTATGGTTTATTTACTGTTGAGTGAGAAAACAACGTTGCACATTAAGATAATCATCTGGGGACCGAGAACCACTGGCCTACCACAATTCTTCTGGGTCAATGGCGCAAAGCTTATCTTAAAATATGCTGTGTCAAATCATATATTTAATGTGCGTCCCATAACCACTGACAAATGAGGCATATACTTTACCATAGAAGATCCAACATCGCCAACGCTGCTAAAACCCGATAGCTCACAAACTTTAATTTCTCATGGACATTTTCCAGGCTAGACGACGACATCTTGTAACAGGCAACTATTTAATTGTCTTAAATTTCATACATAGCTTAAGTTGTGTCATTGTTTCCTTTCTACTCAATGGCACGCTTTGTGAGGATATAAAAGTATGGGGCGGTGCCGGTTACTGTTTTGGTAACTGTGGTATGAAGACAGCTGTCATGTGATGTGAAGTGTTTCTCATTACAGTCTGGGTTAAACATGCTATTATTTTAGCTACAGTGACGTTGTGTGCTAGTATGTGCAAGAGGGGAAAGGAATCAGCACCACGTGTGCATATTGGAGGTGCAAACAAATAAGACAAGAGATGCTTCTTGCATGGATTTGTTTTACAAGCGTTGCATTTGGCCTCTAAATGCCTGTATGCGAGTCTCAAAGACTCCATAGTGTCCTGGAAAGGGGCATTAAAGGTGACAAGATCCGATGTCACGGAGAATGGAAATTTGGTAGCTCAATGTCCGACCTTTGTCGGACGACGAGGATGAATTGTGGTAGTAGAATGACATTATATTGTTATCATGTTGTTCACCCTTGCCTTATGATGTGTTCTGGCATTCTGCATATCATGATATCAAGTGTCAAGACCATGGCTCAGCCCTGGTATCTATTGTTTTGGGAACATCTTGGTCATCCTTATGACACAAGTAGCGTCTCTCTTATCTTGAGTATAAATATGGTCTGATCCCTGTATCTGAGGCGCAACTACTTTACCACTGATCTGTGTGTCTAACATATTTCTGTGAGACTGTACAGTATTTCTGTGAGACTGTACAGTATTTCTGTGAGACTGAGAGACGGGCCGCAGGTGTGTACGGCATGTTATCTGCATTCAATGTAAATCCCACATATACTGTGGTGTTTTATAATATTGTTGAGAAATGTCTCCAAAACGTGTGATGTCCTCCTGCTTTCTGGGAACTCTGTGAAAGAAGGATACGTCTCACAACACCTGCTGATGTATCATTTTCATCAGAACACAATCTGCAGCACCTCAATAGGATCGGGTGGATGGGTTGCTCTCCTGCCATTGGTTCCCACCTCTCTCCAGTTGTGCTTGTGATCAAGAGGCAAGGCCTCTGATGACCCCTGGGGGGTGTGGTCATGGCTGGATGTGGTCTGATAGGAGGAATTAGCCTCAGGGGGCTAAAAGGGTGTGAGGCCATATGGGGAGAGAACATGACATAGTCAGTGGTCCAGCATGTGGTCCAGCATGTGTGGGAACTGTGCTGAATCACTGTTGGAGGACACATACTCAGCTTGCTGCATCCTTCTCGTATTCCCCTGTATTCTTGCTAGATTATTCAAATCATATGAACTATGGCTCTCACTAGCGCACTATAATTGTGACACAGGTACTTGCCCTTCATACATAGTTGATAAAAGGGCACTGCTGGAAATCATAAAAACATACTGTGTCCATTTTCTTTGTCCACTTCTCTCGTAGCTCTGTTGCAGCGTTCGTCATTACGGAAGGAGCACCTCAAAGCATCCCCGGATAATTTGGAATGTGACAAGTTGTCAGCAGTAGTATTTATTAACGCTAAAATGCATAAATAAAACCATTTCTGGTATATTCAGAAATATAATATAAAAATCTGATCTACAAGCTCACAATACAATGCATTGTGGAATGATGCGAGCTTGTAAATCTGAAATGTTATGTCACTTGCCGACCTCTAATTTTGTCTGAAATGACCTCAGCTTTTTAGCTCGACACTTTTACGGCCATGAAGCACACCAATGAGTAAACACTGAGACATCTCTCAAGCTGCTAGTCGTTTCGTTTCATTTTGCCAAGCTCACTGCCACCCACAACCACCGTCCAAACTACCACACTTGAGAACTAAGTGACAGCAGTGTAATTATGCGATGATGTGATGCGAGAGTGTGGTCTAGCCATCACCAACTCAGGACTCCTGGATCGCTGCCCTTTACACTCTCCTATATCTAACATCAGGGTCTTGAGCTCCACACCTGGTGCCATTCGTAGCATTCTTGTGTAGACACCATCCAGGACTCTTTCCTGTTGTGCTGTGAGGGTCCATGTCTCAGACCCATACAGCCAGCCCCTGTATGAACAGCCACCTGAGGTCTTCTCCCATGTTTGATCTCCACACTCTCCTCATCCCATGCAAGGCATTCCATGAGGCAAGTGCCCTCCGGACCTTCAGGTGCTGTCCAGGCCAACGGTATTTGAAGTCCTCGACTGGCTCGAGGTAATTATAACTGGCAGTGAACAAAGACAGCATGCATCATAAGAATGCACATACCGTAAATATGTCAAAGTGGGGTCGGGGTGGTTGTTTTTTTGGGCCCCTTCATGTTATGTAATTATTACATGTTCATTGTGCCACCTGTGTCTTGCTTATTTTCACACATGGCCTCACACTCACTAGCCATGTGGATGAAGTATCTAGAACAGCCCAGCCACATGCACACTGAGCTGCATGTGCCTCTTTCTACCATATCATCAAGAATCACAGAAACGATTAATAGGACTAGTGATGCAATAGTACCACACATGCATGCATACAATGTTAATGATGCTCAGCATACTAGTACATTGTTTCTCAAACTTTTTGGGTATCAGTACCCCCTTTTCCTGATTGGGGAATCCAAGTACGGCCCTTTAATCGACAACAACATTTTGAAAATACTGAATCACAAGTCCGGTTTTTATGTCAATACCTTGAAAATAAAAGTAAGTAGCCAATTGTTTTCTATTCAGTAACAGTTGTGCTAGTCAAAATTCCTACTTCCTACTTTAGATACCAAACACTTCTTGTTTAAAGCTTTACAGAGCAGCATTTTCACATACATTTGTCAATGTTTTATCATTAAACATAACAGTATTTTTTTTTACGTTTTCCATATTCTCTCAAGGTACTCCCTGTAGCACGTCTGCGTACCCCAGGCTAGGGGTACACATACCCCCATTTGAGAAACACTGTACTAGTATATTGAAATATCCTACATACTGTATCATTCTGCTGCAGTGAACACCACAAACCCTGAAGGGAAACCCCAACATGACTTCCACATATTTCCCCTCTATCCTTGTATTTTCAGTTTCTCAGTCCACTTCTCAATGGCAAACTCGTGCAAAGGTAGGAAAACAGAAACATTTGGAGGGATGGATTCATAGACGGATTCATAGATGGTGATCTAACAATGTTCTGTTACATTTTTATAAACATTTGATAAAAAAGGCTTTAGAAATAATAGCCTTTTAAGATTTACACATTTGAAGTAATGTTTTTTAGTTATTGAGTGAATATTAGCTGAGAATTGCTTATAGCTTTTGGAGCGGTGAACAGTGCTCCCAACCTTTAGCTCTCCCTGTCTCCGTGAGCATGAATTGTTACAATACCGCTGGGTGACCAGAAGGGCACTGTTACGCAGCTTATAGGGTCTGTGGCCGAGAGTTGTTTCATCAGTACAACGGTGCGTGGCCGGGTTATGTTTCATTAGTACAACGGTGCGTGGACGGAGTTATGTTTCATTAGTACAGCGGTGCGTGGACGGAGTTATGTTATGTTTCATTAGTACAATGGTGCGTGGCCGGAGTAATGTTTCATTAGTACAACGGTGCCTGGCCGGATTTTTAAACTATAGGAACTTTTTAAACTAACAGGAACAGATTGAGAAGGCCACTGTTGCGCAGCATAGACACACGCACACACACACAGCTGCTCAAATTCACCGCTCCACTTCGAACCGATGGGTTTGATTTTTTCACTTTGCTTCACACTCAAACAGGCAGACATTCACTTATACCGGGATAACAAGTAGAACCAGTATATACCAGTACAACCAGTGTTCTTTTAAAAGGTCACAGAATAATTATCCGTAGGCATTTAAAGATTAAGTTCATAATACAAGAGCATTTTGACGGAAGTTTCTGAGAGAAGACTTTCCCAATCCGGACTGGTCACAAGCCCTCTTTAACCTTGACATTGCCTGCGATTAGATCCCCGGGCATTCCTTTGTGCTTATAGGAGTTTCACGTTTGCGTGTTTTGTCTTGATTACAGTTCATCGATTTAGAATGAATTTCACCTTAGTATTTACTAAACATCTTTTGTGTTAAGTCATATTTATAAATCTTTATGTGGGAGAAATATCTTGCAGGTTGTATTCCTGGTAAACACCATGTCTGGATAAATTCACATTGTTACCTTAAATGCTCTTGAGCATTTAAGTCCCTGTGGTGTTTCAGTTTAACATTTCATTACCCATTTCCCAAAGAAGTTCCTCTAATGATTTTTTTTAGAATTGAGAATAATGAAGGAGGCCTGTTTTGGAGAATGGAAAGGACATCACATGTCAATTTCTTGATCCAGCAATTACAGCTGGCAGATTAGTTGTACTGGGAGGCAAACTAGAACTGGACACATTGATGGAATATGCATTGAAGTCAATGAGAGCCATTTGGACAAGCACATGAATTATGTGGTCGACCAACCAGACTATAGTAGTTGATCAACTTTATTTTTGTTTCTACCCCAAAAGAGTTCAATGGACTTTTTGGCCCTTTTCTGATTTGAGGATTGGTAGATTTTCAAGTGACCACACTCGCAATTTCCCAGAATAGTTAACTCTGTCATTGAAAGATTGCAATCTTTCCAAAAAATACATCTAAACCGTTTCTTTTCTGACTGTGCAGTAATTGGCTGTCATTGCGAGACTATCAATTGGTCAACTAAGCCTATACTGCCCAGTAAGAAACATACTTTAGATACCTCAATAAAATGAGTGTTGTGCATATCAAAGGACAAGAGCTCAGAAAGAACTGTGCCTTGTCTTTTTATTTTCCTGAACAGATTCCCTGACAAAATAATATAAATGATATACTCCCCACTCTTTTGGCATATTTTGTATCACCGAACATCTGCACACACATTATTTTGTCCTCTTTTGCCCTAAATCTTCCTGATTCTCCTGTAGCTGTACACCAGACAACCAACCTGTGCGTTCACAAGACAGAGCCCACTGCATCCCAAAGCCTGGAGGGATGATTGACCTGTAATTGGCTATTTCGGCATTAGGCCAACCGACTAAACAAAGATGTAACTTCTCACAGTAGCCAGATCCCATTTCTGCCTCCTTCGTCCATCAGCATGGCGGTGTTAGTGCAATTGGCGTCAGACCGAAAAATGTGACCATCTTGTCGACCTCACATAATGTCAATTAATGGATGTAAATCAATTGCTTATTAACAGAGCAATCGAAATTTGAGTATTGTGACCTCACTGTATTATACACAGACAGTATGTAGGGCAGGGATGCAGCCAAAAAGCATCCTGGGAACATTCTTTATGGTTATGCTCTTTCATGCAGAGGGAAGTGTGTCATAAACTCAGGAATGTTTACTGGAATCCAGTTTCCTTACACATTGACTAGTATATCAGAGTGGTTTTCTTTGTCTGGAGATAAGGCATACCAAAAACTTAGAGTATGACAACTTTGTGAAACATTTGGTTAATAATGTGGATGTGTATGATTGAATGATTTAGGTTTGATGTGGCACTGTTGCCATGTCAAACCAACTACTCTATAGGAAGTTGGTTGCGAGCATGTAATCACTAGCATGTAATCAGACCAATGTGTAAATGCTTTGACATACTTGAACATATATTCTTTTTTTATTACAAATAACATGTGAATTTTATTTTTCTCCAAAAAGTTATTTACATTATGTACATAACACATTTACATTTACTAGATACAGTAACAATGCCATTTTGCACAGAGCCTCTGAAAGATCATGTGCAAAGAGCGCACTCATCTCCTTCGGTTATACAGTGTATCACAATAATCTCACACAGCAGAAAGGCACACTTCTTGGTCTCGCACACATACTTTTACACACAATCTCTCTCTCACACACACACACACACACACACACGGACGGACACACACACACAAAAATACTGCAGCAAGGTGTGCTTCAGGTCGATAAATAAGCTTGGTCTTGCAGTGCTTCTGTTCTTCATAAATAAAAAAAACAAAACTGTACAGTAAAGCGACTAGACTTGCTGGTGAACATCCAATGACACATAACTGTATACTACTTCACTAGTCCACATAAGGAAAAGTTCTCTGAATCCTCTATGAATGTGTAACACGCTTGCCTGCCTCCGCTGCCAGCCCGCGCACTGTCCGGCAGCTGCTCTATTGGACAGAGTCCAGGGCCATCCTGACCAGAGACCAATGGAAACCATCCACATGTATTCAGTGTTCGAGACCTTGTTTAAGCCTCTCCCATCGTGTGCCGACCAATCCACCTCCTATGAAAAGTGCTCAAATGAAGAAAGGCAGTACTCCTCACTATCAACGTGTTGGGTCCCCATAGTGACAGTGCTGTGCTTGTTTGAGGTATCCTTACATGGGTATTCTGTCAAGCAAAACAAGCAAATACATTTGTTAGAAGACACAAGCTCTTTTAATCAAGCCTAATCTTTTTTAGAAGGTTTTCTATAAGTGATGATTGTACATATGAGCATAAATTAGGCCTAGAATATTGTAAAAGGAAACAGCAATCTGTTGAAGTACATCATTCTGCATTACTTCACAATCCAACAGTACTCCATACCTTTTTCTTGGTTTCACTTCCCATCCATCTCGGCATTTTACATAATTCAGAGTCTCTCCTGGTGATATCTCAGTCTTTAAAGGGTCTTCGGCACAGAATGTAAACCTATGACAAAATGAGCAACACAGTCAAATAGACGATAAGAAACTGATAACATTAATTATGAACCTTGAACAATTAGGCCTAGTTACGTGCATTTCATCTGTTGGGGTGCCATTGCTTACTTTTTTTGCGTTTCCCCAGCTTTCACGCGAATCCGCCGTACTTCTAGCACTGGTTTGGCAGGCGCAGTTTTCCAGGAGGTCCAGAAGCTCTGCTTGATGTTCTTCCAGACGGAATTCCAGGAGTCGGCGGCTCCCTCCCAGCTCAAGCTGATCTTCAGCAGGTCCCCGATTTCGTCCTCGGTAAACACCAGGAACGTGTTGGTCAGGTTCAAGCCAACACTGTCAGGACTGAGCATTGAGAGGAAGAAGATTAAAGCCACATCATGGATCTACTTATTCTTGACCACACACACATACAACCTCAAATACACTTCAAAGTCCATCTACAAAGATGTAATTTAATTCCTGTATAAAGGCTACCAAATAGAGGTTAGCATGCATGCCTAGTACAGTACATACATTGAACCAAGGTGGTTTGGGTCATTTGTTTAAGGGCCCATTTGGAACCCAAACTACCCTGAAGTACTGTAGACCAAGCAGATCAGGTACTTACACATCAACAAACATGTTTTCAGTATCATTGTGCTCTCCATGCAACTTGACGTGGAAGGTGGGGTCGGCGTTGTCAAACTGTTTCTTGTTGAACACGTGCATTTTCATCTGGTAGTGGTATCCTTTAAAACAGAAAGACGTTGATTTAACAGCGTGAGAAAGTAGAATTGCTCAGTCATTCACCACTGGGAATAGCTGCTAGCCCAGTTTCCAGTACAAATAGTTTCAACAAGAAGCATTAATCATAAACATGATAGCAGACATTACTACTGTAATTGCATAAAGATAAGACCCTTGAGTGATAACAAACTTGTTTGTCTGTCACCAGACTGACTCACTACCGGAAGAAAGATAAGAGCCATCTTATCACTTCAACTCACCTCCAAAGGGTGTTTCAGCACGTGTCTTCAGGTACATCTTGCTGTTGCTACGTCTCTTGCGCATCTTCTTGGCATTGTAGCCGATGTTGTTGCAGCGGTTTTTGCGGCAGCTGAGGCAGATGCCCTTCTTGAAGCGGTCCGGCCCAGTGCACTGGTAGGCAAAGCTCATGTGGTCCTTGTTCATCAGGGAGTCCACGAACAAGTGCACAGCACGCTCATGCTCACACTTCATTACCTCCATGAAATCTTGAGGGGATTGAGAGAAATTTAGAAATTGTACACAAACTATAGTTTTCCAACTAGGCACAGTTTGAGCAAGCATAATGTACCACAAACTGCATTAAGGCAGTGAAACATACATGCACTTTAAATAAAGTAAATGTTCTCAATTTGTAGCAAAAGTAAAACCAAAAACAATAATACCCCAAAAAAGGATACCTTGCTAGTCAATTACTGAACAGCTATAATACTAGTTTTTAAGTACTTACTTCCAGCAATAGCCAGCACATCCCCCAGTGCACAGCCTGGCTGAACTTCGCCTCCATTGGGGTAGATATCAATGTCTCCTATTGGTTGCTGGATCCCAATGCTCACACCCAAAGCCTCTCGGGTGTAGGTGTGCAGGACGTCGACAAAATCAGCATCGTCTGGAGAGAGGCGCTTCTCCTCCTCGACACCTTCAAACATAGGCCCTGCAGGGTCAAGACCTGCAAATGCCAGAAACTAATCGTTAGGGAGACCAAACTGACATTCACCAGCATGGCAAGTTGGCAACACCATTGTGTGATTTCCGCCGGGGAGCATGTCATGTCAATTCCTGCCCACTTACCAGTGATTCTGCCAACGGTCCCTCGTACATGAGTTCCTGCATAGCCTGCAACATGTGCCCCCAAACTGTAGCCGATCAAGTGCACCTTCTCCAACGGCAGCTGCTGCTCATCCTGTTTCGAAAGTAGTGATTAAAAAAAAAAGAATAAAAGAAAAAAATAACATCAGCAGCTGCCACCACAAACGCCCAACCACAAGTGAACAAGTCCTGGATTTCAGCCAATGACAATCAGTAGCGCATGCTAAATCCAGCCAATCCCCACTCTGGTAATGAGTAGAGAATACATTTCACACTCCTTTCCATGCACTGGCACCTCTGCCATCTGCCCCAGTTCATCTCCATGAAATACAGTTTTTGTCTATGTCTAGAACTGTGGCAGTATGCCCGAGTTACTCTTCTCTAGCAATTCATGCCCTAGTTTGATTTCATGAGAGCAACCCTGAATGAGATGGTTGGCTTTGTCCCAATACTGATAAATAGCCACCTTCTAGCAGCCCAATGGCCACTCAACTACAGGCATATGGAGTGGCACAACAACAGAGGTCATTCCAAGACAGATTTTTTTTCCCTCTTCTGCACACAGAATCTTAATCATCAGCATTAGAATACTAGCATATTAACACTAGTATTCTAACAATTCAGATTTGTGTTATGGAGGCTGCCATAATCTCCCTCTGGCATTAAGATGGAGTCTGTCTTTATATATGGAGTCGGTCTTTATATATCAGTACTTCTGCCACCAATCAGTGTATCCATGTCCAGACACTGAGCTCCCATTTTAACCATAAAAGCTATACATTTGCTTTAGTATATACAGCCGAGTCTTTACACATTTTCATCGCAACATATCAGATTTATGTGTGCACCTTTGACAACACACTGTTCAATGCTCTGGTCAAGGCTCATGAACCCAAATTAAACCCTGTACATACCTGAAGCCAGTCGATCATTTTGGCGATGTTGAGGCCCACGCGAAGCGTGTGGTTGACTGCGTCAGGGTAGAGCTGATGAGCCAGCGATATCCAATCGACGACAATCACATTCGCCTCGCTTTCTCGCTGCATCACCGCAGAAACCAGCGTTTTCATCCAACGCTCAAACATCCCGCTCATCTAAAAAGAAGGGGCAGGAGCGTCACTCAGCTTTCCTTAAAACCTCATGAATTGACACTGCATAGGCTCAAGTGTCAAATATTTAAACGTATCCATTTGTAACTGAGTGTACACATGTAACCAAATGGACCCATACTGCAAAGATCCATGTGTTTATGTGTAAACTGTCCAGGGACGTGCAGAGAATTTTAGAGGCAGGGGCTAAAATGTCTAAAAGGGCCTTTTGGTGGAAATATCAAAAATAGCAGACCTCCAAGCTCACAACGCGTCGCAGCGCGACACGTTGTGAGCTTGGAGGTCGGCTATTTTCTTTGCGTGATATCACACTGAACTAATAGCATAATCAAGTCAATACTGGAGATGCGGCATAACGGCATGGATTTCTACACAGATAGGGCAATTCTTTCAATATACAATGCTGCATTCAAGTTCAGGAGAGTTTGGACAAGGCAATTTTCTTGAATGCTGCCTTCAGGTATGGCATGGAAAGAGGGCATCTGCATTTCTTTCACCATAGTAAAAACTGCATTCATAGTCTGGAGAGGGCACTTTTTACAGGAGGATAAAGGGGCTATGTATCTATATTGATGTCTATGTGTGCACGTGCCTGGTGTACACTGTCAGAGTTAAATGAACACAGTGGAGTTTACAGTACAGCCACCTCTCTCCAGCACTGTATCATCTACATGATACATTCCAACCAGAGATCCAGACCAAGAACCACACACACACACACACACACACACACACACACACACACACACACACACACACACACACACACACACACACACACACACACACACACACACACACACACACACACACACACACACACACACACACACACACACACACACACACACACTTAGTGGTTAGTAAGATAGTTTTTGATGAGCCTACCGTCCAGCCGTGTATAATGAGGATGGTCTTGGCTGTGGCATTAAAGCCACACTCCTCTAGACGCTCCTTGTTGCCGGGCAGAAGGTAACAGCCATCCTGGTCCAGATCTAGACTCTTGCGCATGTTGAACTTGATGAGGTCATTAAGAGAACCGTTGTCTCTTGACAACTGATCCAATCCATTATCTGCACCTGATACAATAGAACAAAACAAAACACAGGTTATATAAAATCACTTATCACCTTCCTTGCTTGCCTCAGCTCATCCCTATATGCTGATATTTGCTTCCCATTGTTAATGTGTCAATCTCGCATTCAATGTTTCAGCATTCAGTCACAGTAGGTAACTTTTTAAGAGATGGGGGGTCAGAATTATGAGCGTTCCCCATTAACTTTCAGTCACAGAAGGTGACTTCTTAAGAAATCTATGGGAGGTTAGACTTATGAGTGGAGTGGACCGCATTAAACTTGGTAAAGAAAAGACAGTCTTCTTGATCTTGAAGGACATCTGCTACAATAATGTTGAGTGTGCGGCTGCGCTCTGCAAAGGGCCTGCAGCCAAAATGTCATTCTATACCACTTTCTTTAATTTGCTTCTCTGACACAGCTGCAGACTGCTCCCATGGTGACATAACTTTATGGTCCTCGGGCCAAAGAGGGTTGATATGGCTAAATTCATTTGTTGTACTTTTTACTATCTATGCTGAATGCTGATTGACTGCTTTCGTCCCCCCCTTCTGTCAGGCTAATCGGCCTTTACGGCTTGCTTTGACTTCAAAAACATGAATGAAAGTTGGTCGCCAGGGCTCGCCACGACCCATATGCGTGTGGGCACAACATATCCAAGAATGCAAAATGTGTTCATTTGATTATAGTCCACATTCTATTCTACAGCGCAAACAGACCTGGCCAGTGTAACGAAGCGGTGGTGCCTGGCAAAACGCGGAGTGAGCGAAACAGCAGTTCCAAGAGCGGAACACAGACCGTGGCTTTGTCCCTGCCTTCCCCCCAAGGACACGTAATCTCTTTAAATCCATCCCCGCTTTTCAGTCTCACTTAATACTAGCCCCACACACTTGTAACAGTAATGCAATCAACTCGATTAACAATAATTAACAACAGCCCTTTAAAAAAAAATGAAATAACGCGCACATGTCTTTACTTTAAGATTTGCGGTGGTAGCCTAGATAAGACTTAACTACATTTAGGCTCGGTAAATAAAACAGCCTCCATATTAGCAATGAATGAAAAATAAAAGTCAAGTTCTTACCTTTGAGAACTGCATTTTCCCCAGGTTGAGAAGATGCAAACAGGACAACTACACAGTGTAGGAAAATCCACAATGAAAGCGTAATATGATTCATTTCTCTCCCACAAAGGAATGAGGAGAAAAACGTACGTTATTGAGTGTGAAAATATTCACTCAGAACGTTCACAGTGCCGGTGTTAACAATATAGTAGGCTAATTTATGGGAAGCTTGTTAGATCCAACAACAGGGCGAACGAGAGAGGGAGCGAGCAGAAGCCGGGCGGTTACGTTGCGTGCGCGCTTGGAACCGGTACTGACTGAGGGAAATGTATGAAGTTGCATCAAGTGTCTCTCATTAGAGTTTTAAATAGTTTCTCCTTTTCAGTCATCTGATCATCGGCTGATCTATCTGGGATTCTATTGGTCAAGCCCCCGTTTGTTTACGTTTAAAGGCGTGGCGGAGTTGAATGAACTAGTAGTAGGCGTCTCACGTTGCGGCATTTTTTAACCCTTGCATTTATGGATGGATGCTTGGGGTGTGAGTGTGAGTGCAGTGCTGACGCACATCGTGCGCTTGCCGTCACAGCAGCAGCGCAACGTCTCAAGTAGCAGTAGCCATCATCAAAACCCGTCCGGACAATAAGCCCAAGCTAGCCTCCTGCTCCTAGAATAAATATTATAAGTCAATTGGGTGAAATGTAAGCTAAACAAATATTTACTTTAGGCTATTTTGCCTCGGTCGGTATGGGTCCTCCAAGGTAAAAAAAAAACAGGAAAAAAAGCATGTTATACATTTAATAGTAGCATTGGCTATTTTGTGCACACTTGGGAGTTGGGAGTTTAGGCTACTGTGTTGGAGGAAGGGACTAGGCTACTGGTTCCCAAACACTGGGTCGGGGCCCATTTGTGGGTCACGGACCCTACATTTAGTTTTTCAAACACAAATTTCAAAACACAAACATGTAGACTAGGCCTATATAAAAAAATCTACAGATCCGTGGTGAGCTTGTACATATTTTCAAACATCAGGGCAAACGTCTAATTTTCTCTTTTGGGTCTCAAGCTAAAAAAGTTTGGGGACCACTGGACTAGGGCTGCTATACACAGACAGAGCCACGGCTTGGTAACATTCCTCGCTTTGTAGTCGGTTGGGAGCAATGGAAGAAGTTTCCATTTGACCATTATCATACGTGGGAAACCCACAAGCCTTCCCCCCTTGAAGCATGGTGGGAATATTTAAAAGGCTCCGACCCGTGTAAGGGGAGGGGGGTGGGTTGGTTGGTTGTGGGGTTACCTCATTCTATCTCACTATCCCCTCCTCACGCTGTCTGGCGCAGTGCCAAGCCATCAGCTTAGTGCTCACGGACCAGTTTCAATTGATGAGGGGAAGAATAGGCTCACTCACGCTGCAAGGTCTTCTTGGCTACAATAACACCACTGTTTGTGTACATACATGAGCAGGGCACCCACTACTCAGTAGGAAATGCCACTGAGTGAGGACTGTCTTGAATACACCTGCTGCCTGCCAGATCAGCATAACAAATGTCTCTCTGACTCCTGAGTTACTGTAGAGTAGTCAGTAGACAATAGCCTATAGGCCAGTGGCTCAAGACCCAAAATATAAATTTCTTTCCCTGCTGGGAAGTGAAAATAGCAGAACTTCTACTTCTTGATTAATTTTTATGTATTTTTAAATATATGGAATTCCTTTTATTTATTTATGAAATTATTTTGACAAATCTTAGATTTTGAATTTTGATTTATAACAATTGTGATCTTTTGAAATAATAGGCTACATTTTTAAAATGTAGGAAACAAACAAACAAAAAAATGATATTTAGCAGCTGACCCATAAAAAATGGGTCCAGACTCCAGAGTCCAACCCACTGTTTGGGAAACACTGATATAGGCTATGACCTAATTTTATGTGTGACAGACAGACAGACAGATAGGATTGCAATGGCCAATTTTAAAGTGTTTCTTGGTGGCCAGTTTCATAGTGTTCACTGAAATGGAAATTATACTTTTCAAATGAGGTTATGCGTGTAACAAGAAATAGATGCACAAATGTTTGCTGAGACCAGGAAAAAAGTTGTCTATTTTTAGCACGGTGTCAAACAACCATGCATTAATAAGCTGAACACAGCAGAAGGTGTGTGTGGTACTGCATCATCCAGGACCAGGGGTAAGCCTGCCCTACTCAGCTCACATGATATACTGTAATGACCTTTTTTTTACGTCTTTACATCTGACAAAAGCTGAGACCCCCCACATGTGTGCGGCTGCGCACGTGTCATGCACACACAACATACACACGCTTGTGTTTTTCAAACATGTTAAGCCACTTAAGCCTTATAATTCTCAAGAACTCTGACTCATAATGCCCCCCCTTGTGAGCTATGCCAACACCAATTTACACATTTACAATTTAGTCACTTAGCTGACACTCATAATTCAGAGCGATTTACAATAGGCAAGGACAGCACAGGTTAATACGTCAAAATAGTAATCGAAAAACATAGGTAGACCAAGAACCTATTCAATAAAAATCAATAAAAAAATCAATAAATCAAACATCAACATCAATAATCTGTACATGGAAGCTATACACACTATAGCTTCAATTGACGATAGGATGCCAAGTCGAAAATAGCCTAGCATCAGACAATATAAAAATGCTATCTAAATTACATTTTAGCCTTTGCATAAGCCTGAGGGAACACTGATAGAGCATGAACCAAGCCCATAAGTGGACAGATGCACACATGAGCAGGGCCTTCATTATGGTCTCCCTGTTCCATTCACTAAACCAACAAGTATACAGACATTTTAAGATGTGCATAATCTGCAAATACTGACATCTGGGCACCTTGCACTTTGCCCAATTTGAACCGTATGTTGTTTACTAATAAGGTATCTGGGTAAACCACATCCACCTGTTTGTAAAAATTCTATATCTTCAACAGAGAACAACCAGGAACAAGTGATGAGGCCCCTGGAAACAGTGAATAAGATGATAAAGGAAAAGGATGGAATATTGAAAGTTCAGAAAGAACTTGTGCATCAGTTAGCTCCAGGCTGCCCCCTGGTGTCATTGGTGTGAGATGGTTCCATGTGCAGGAACAGCACATGGTGATTGGCATGACTGGTTCTAACAGACATTATAAAGTCCTATGAAATCCAATACGCCAAATCTGTGAATTGGTGTCGTTACAGTTGGTATTGTTACAGTTATCACCTGACAGGATGACAGCAGCACAAGGAGCAAAGTAGGTGCAAACACTATAGTTAGAGAGTAAATTGATTAGTAGGAACAAAGCCTACAGTAGAAGATGGGGAACTGTCATCCTGAACCTATCCTGAAAACCAGTATTACACTCTACCAAAGACAATACTAGAGGATTCCTAACTTATAGTGGATAATGTTGTAAATAAGGGCATATGGCTATCAATTAATGATTTAATTAGGAATCATGATTCCCACACACTGATGGTCATACTCTTGGTTGAAAAACATTTAGTATTAAAATGTGAACATCTTTGAAATAATACTATTCCTGTTAATAATAATAATAACATGCTATAATTATTGAAATTATAGCACATTTTAAAGCCTCATTTAGAGCCATGTACATGTTCAACTCAATTCACAATGGGGGAAAGAATTCCCTCTAGCAGCAGAGCCCCTCTAAAACCAATGAGCAATTACACACACCACACTATGGAATGTTGCATTGTAAGAGACCTTTTAGACTTTATACATAGACTGTTCTGGAAATCAGATCTAACATACTTACTTAAAAAATAGAACATGCTGTACTACATGAATAATATAACAACAACACAGAACACACAACAAACACAGTTTCAGGTGAGGCACAATAATGAATTCAATTCAAGCTACTGTATTTTAGATAAAGGCCTAATAGTATACTTATTTTTACTATTAATATAGTCACAATGTTATATGAGGCTTAATTACAAATGTTGTCTTTCATACTGTAGATGTGTACTGTTTAACCACTCAAACCCATAGCTTAAACCCTGGCCTATATACTTCATTCATCGGGTTCCCCCAGAGGTCTATACTTGGTCCCCACCTTTTTAAACGGTAAACCAAATCTCTTTGGTTTGAGCTTGTATTTTCAAATGTTGGCCTATTTTCACTGAATGTTTTTGCCCAGTGTCATGCCCAGCATAGGGATGCTATGGGTTCAAGTAGTTAAATGCATTTAAAAAGTATTTAACAAGTTAACACCAAAATATGTGTATTTTTGTTGACAGAATACAGTATGTATTTTGGTTCACAAGCAAATAAAACTTGTTTGTCTTCTTCTCTGGTATGGTAGTCAGAGAAGACTTTACATGCAGCAAGGGAGGACTCAAAAAATGTCTGAATTATACGTAAATATTTCTATTCGATACATTACAGCGTTCTACAGCAGCACCATCGAGAGCGTTCTGACGAGTAGCACCACTGCCTGGTTCGGGAACTGCACCGCCACGGAACACAAAGCACTGCAGAGAGTGGTACGTACAGCACATCGTAGGAGGTGAGCTTCCTGACAGTGCAAAAAGTGCTTAGAGTGCAAAAGTTTGGACTTTCCTCAGTGCAAAAGAATGTGTCTTTTACCAGTCAGAGTGCTCATGAACAATTGCTCCAACTATCAAAATGGAATTGTGACAAAAGTGGAATAACTGACAAATGATAAACTTTTCTTCAGGAAACCCTGAGTGTAAAATATTATCCGTCAGGGTCCTAGTGAGGTTGCCTCAGAAAATATGTAACTACTGTAAAAGAGAATAGTCCATCCATGTGTTGTTGTGTTTCCTATTAATAGAGGGTATGCGCGTGACATCATCATCATACCAGGAAGTTATGCAGGAACTCCTACTGAGTGGCAAAACACTACTTTCTGGCCTTGACAGCCCATACATACGAACAGAAAATCCTATCTGATTGCATTAAACAACGTTAAATGGCGTTAAACTCATTTTGCCACTCGATATACCATTCACTTTATGCATGCGCATACCCTCTATAGTTGTCATGTATGACAACATTGATCCCATAATGCATTGCATGATTTACACAAATAAGACTCTGAAAGAGCACATAATCAATTTGGTGTGTTGGATTTGTGTGCCTGTTGCCTAACTTCACGAGGTTAGCGATTTGATGGTCAGTGACAGTGAATAACCCAGTCAGTCGGTTAGTCTGGATGGCAGAATGATTCTGCAGTGTCAACTTGTCCTAATTTAGCCCGAGAAGGTCTGCCAGGCAAGGCACAACAATATGGCATTGTTTAACAGGGGAACAATCGCGTAGGCCTATTCAGGCAACTCAATAGGCACAGTACATTTGAGATCATGCAGTGTAGATCATTTTACACAATGAACCTTAACATTGCCAAAACTAACTTTATTTGATCATGCCATAGGTTTTACATGAAAACACACTGGTGTGAGACTTGTTCCATTATCATGTGGGTAAATTCTCCTTCACTGCCACCCAGGTGTGGAACACTGCCACCCAGGTGTGGAATTCCTTGACTACTTCCCTTAAAACATGTAGCTCGCTGGCTCCTTCAAAACTGCCCTGAAAGCTCACCTTTCAGGAGGCCAAAAGGAGGTAGTTATCAATTATCCCATAGACAGGCGAGAAATGAGCACCCCCCCTTACCTTAGCCCCATCCCCTTGTTTCCCCTACCTTGTAAATGTTTTAACTGCAATGATTTTGAATGTTTTTTTGCTTGCCATTTGCTATCTCCATGAATTGAATACCAAGGATTTCCGACGTGAACAAGACAGTAAAAAGGGATGCTCCTTTTAGGCAGGGTGTTTAACTGTACTTGTACTGTAATTTTATTGTATTGAATATACTTGTACTGTTCTCAATGAAACAACACCAGTTGTTTGCAGAAGTTGTGCTGAAAGGTTTACCCCACTGATGTCTTCTTGTCCTATAATAAAATTGTGATGCACGCGTCATGTTTGTGATGCCCATAAATGTGAGATCCAGGCGAATTGATTGGCCGAATTGGGTCACAATATGGTCACAAACGTGACATCCATCCAGATGCGATGTTACTTGGTGCAACAAATGTCACAAACGTCAAACGTGACATCCAGATTTCATTGGCCAATGAGGAAGAAATTATAATGATCATATTTATACAATACATTATGATATTTAATAGCTTGTAATAGTCTAAAATCAGGGGTCTTCAACGGTTTCAGGCCAAGGACCCCTTGACCGAGAGAGAAATGAAGCAGGGACCCCTCTACATATTGTATAAATGCATTATGCAGATTTTCATCGACTTGTGTGACGGCACTGTCATAGTCTATGTTGGATTCGTGTCAATGTTCTTTCAGACATTTAGCCACTTCAATAGTCGATACATAGTAAACTTGACCTTTCACTCTGTACTTGGTCTGCAAGATCAACCGATCTACCAAGACCGATCTACAAGCTCTCAACACCTTGCAGCGCGAGGCGTTGAGAGCTTGTAGATCTGCTATTTTTGGCTAAATTTCTCCTCAGAATGGGGATGCGAGGGTTCAAAGTTTTTAATTGAAAATAATTATCCATCACTCAAGGATTTGGATCTGTAGTAACTCTGAGGACCCCCTTGGGGTCCCTGTTGAAGAACCCTGGTCTAAATGTCTCCACTAGGCCTGATAGCTATTGTTTTGGTACAGCCTATCTTGTTATGGTTCAGCTCGTCCTTGAAGCAGAGGCAGTATAACTGTGATCTCTGACTTGTGCCTCCTGGCGGAACTACCGTACCACTGACATGTGTGTTGTTGTACTTTTCCCCATTATATCATGTACATAAAGCATAACCGTCACCACCCAGAATTTCGTCTGGTCTCCTAATTGTTTCATCGATTAATGATTAATGATCCAGAATTCCATGACACCAAGCTTTGCCTGATGTAGTGCTCTGATTTGGTTTTGAACGGCAGAGAAAACCAGTGCCAACAAACCTACACCCACTGCGTTGAAAACCAATCCTGTACTGATACCATCCCATTGTGAAGGGCCTCCCTAAAGTCCTTGATATTGGTTCTGTGATGCTGTTATTTTATTACATTTCTGCCTAAAGTCCTTGATATTGGTTCTGTGATACTGCTATTTTATTACATTTCTGCCTAAAGTCCTTGATATTGGTTCTGTGATGCTGTTATTTTATTACATTTCTGCCTAAAGTCCTTGATATTGGTTCTGTGATGCTGTTATTTTATTACATTTCTGCTTAAAGTCCTTGATATTGGTTCTGTGATGCTGTTATTTTATTACATTTCTGCCTAAAGTCCTTGATATTGGTTCTGTGATGCTGTTACATTATTACATTTCTGCCTAAAGTCCTTGATATTGGTTCTGTGATGCTGTTATTTTATTACATTTCTGCCTAAAGTCCTTGATATTGGTTCTGTGATGCTGTTACTTTATTACATTTCTGCCTAAAGTCCTTGATATTGGTTCTGTGATACTGTTACTTTATTACATTTCTGCCTAAAGTCCTTGATATTGGTTCTGTGATGCTGTTACTTTATTACATTTCTGCCTAAAGTCCTTGATATTGGTTCTGTGATGCTGTTACTTTATTACATTTCTGAATGGTTTACACACACACACACAGTTTTAGCCCCTTCATTGAATTTAGTTCAACTGATACCAGAAGTATCAGTAGGCGGAGATCTCTGATCGTGGCTACGCGAAACTGGCCTTTAAGCTTTTAACGTCTGAAAGGAGGCTGCATCTCACCCATAACAAAACACATCAAGTAACAGTATTTTTGGGATGTCCTAAATGCATTTTTAGTTAGAGCAAAATGCAATAGGCTTTCCATGTTTTCTTTTCCATCACACATAGCCCTGCAGTACTGTGTCTTGTCTTGTCTCTGCAATCCTGTGTCATACCCTCTTTGCCATGCATGCACTTCGACATGCAAAGAGGGCATGATGTCTGAAGACATCGATACCTCAGTCCAATTCAACAGCCACCAAGTGGGTCCCACATGTTATTTGTTATTTCTCTAAGATCATTATGATCATTTAGAAATAATTATTAGTAACCTTCATTGCTTTCTTAAATGACATGCCACAAAACCACAATAGGCCTACATGTATGATCTGACACAATGTCTTGTCATGCCACGTTTGTTTTTGAGGGGGTCTTAAAAGCAGTAATGCGATATAAAAACATTTACACATAACATTTAACTAAACCCAACAGTCACCAGACAATAAAACAATAACGAATGTGACAAAAACAACAATATTACAAAACACGAAACAACATACATCAGGGTATTATATGCCTCTTGCAGGCACAAAAGATTGATTCAAAATCAGATGTCAGTGTCTATGTCAGATAGCATACAGTACTTTTAGAGTTATGAAGAGATAACGGTAATAATAATTATATTATATTATTATAATTACCTTTATCTCTTCATAACTATATTTATATAGTTATTAATTATTTATAATTGTGTTATAATTATGTACTAGACTACTGGTAAGTAACACATTATAAGAAGACATTTTGAACAGTCTTCAGTAATATCACTGAAGACTTTGATTGGGAGTTTACCAATGAGATCATCAGGCATTCACAGAATTACTTATCTTCCATTGGACAAAACATGCCTATAGCAATAGCAGCATGAAGACTATTTCAATTTCCTTTCAAATACATTATCAATGCTTCTGATTACATATAATGCTGTCTCTGTCCAACCCAAAATGGGATAATGACATGAGGTAAATTTTACTTTGAGCTTTGGGCAGTTGTCGAATAATCATATATAATGATAATAAATAATACATATTATTATGATTAAAGGGGAAGACCACCCATTTTCAATATGGAACTATGTCATTAATATACCTTAGAGGAGTTGTGTGGAAATAGAAAAAAAGTTCCCAAAATCAATCCTCCAGTTCTAGGCAACACAGAAGGGGGGAACTTTTGTTCTATTTCCACACAACTCCTCTAAGTTATATTAACTAGCCCTTACCCGTTCAAAGATATGAGCTCCAAAATGATGTGCAGTGTGTGGGTTATGGGATGTGCACTGTGCATACAGTATATGAGGGATGGAAAGTAACTTTAACTGGTGCTTGCATGATAATATGTAGGAGCATCAATGTAAGAAATACCCGTTTCGTTTAATGGCTACCCCCCCCCCCCCAGCCCGCCCGCCCACCCGCCTGCACACACCCGCCTGCCTGCACACACACACACACACACACACACACACACACACACACACACACACACACACACACACACACACACACACACACACACACACACACACACACACACAGAGAGAGCTGGTTAAACATGTTGCCTCATGCTAGATGCAGAATAGATGTGCCTCATGCTAGATGCAGAATAGATAGTAGATACACCATAAAAATGCTAATATACAGCATATGATTTGTGAAAGTGACAAACGGGCTTCACAGTTATGTCAGGTGTGTTCATATGCTAATGGTGATGCGATTTCAGATCAATTGCTCCAGCCACGCTGTTTCAGACAGACAGACACTCAGACATTCGCAAAATTATAGTATAGACTAGCCCTTACCCGTTCAAAGATATGAGCTCCAAAATGATGTGCAGTGTGTGGGTTATGGGATGTGCACTGTGCACACAGTAACTTTAACTGGTGCTTGCATGATGTAGGAGCATCAATGTAAGAAACCCGTTTCGTTTAATGGCTACAGAGATACTGTCCCCCCACGCCCCCCCCCGCCCGCCCGCCCACCCGCCCGCCCACCCGCCTGCACACACACCCGCCTGCCTGCCTGCACACACACACACACACACACACACACACACACACACACACACACACACACACACACACACACACACACACACACACACACACACACACACACACACACACACACACAGAGCTGGTTAAACATTTTGCCTCATGCTAGATGCAGAATAGATGTGCCTCATGCTAGATGCAGAATAGATAGTAGATACACCATAAAAATGCTAATATACAGCATATGATTTGTGAAAGTGACAAACGGGCTTCACAGTTATGTCAGGTGCATGTGTTCATATGCTAATGGTGATGCGATTTCAGATCAATTGATCCAGCCACTGAGGAGAAACGCTGTTACAGACAGACACTCACTCACTCACTCACTCAGACATTTGGAAAATTATATGTTAGATGACATAGTTCAATATTGAAAATGGGTGGTCTTCCCCTTTAAATAATAACGTGTTGAAGTTATTATTTCTGTCTTTTTAAAAAAACGATGTTTCGAACAGTGTTTTGCCAATATATCTGTCAGTTCTCTAACACGGAGCTGTCTGTTACCAACTCCAGTATAAGTAAAATACCAGTAAGACTCCCTAATCGGGAGATAAGCGACCGTCAGGTCGCAGTGTGATCTTAGGGCAAAATGTGTAGGAGCAGTGTCCAAGAATGTGTTTGAAAAAGTCGGCCTGATGGTGGCGCTATATGGGACAGATCCATGTTGATGACATGAGTGTAGACATACTGTGTACCGATTTGCGTGATTTTAGGGCAGAATCTGTAGGAGCAGTGTCCAAAAATGTGTTTGAAAAAATCGGCCAGAAGGTGGCGCTAAATGGGACAGATCCATGTTAATGACATGAGTGTAGATAGCCTGACACTCAGCCTGAATTGACATTTCGTTTCACTCCATTATTCAGTCTGAACTCACTTCCACCGAAGGCGATTGCAGGGATGGGCGTTGCCAAAAAAAAAGGCAGTCTTCAGCGATTGGTTCACCGACCAACACGTGACATAGTGTTGTTATGTGTGCATGGCTGGCTAGTGGCTAGCCTGTTGCTTGCTAGTGCTACTTGCTAACCAAAGAAACAGTCAGAATAGGAGCACTACGAACTAGTAATCAAACACAACATAACATGCCTGCTACTGGTGTTTCATAGCGAGATCGATACGATCGCATTTTACCGTATTTTATCGCGACGCGATGCGCGGTACGGTACGGCGGCGGCGCTGGTGTACTTGGAAACACACATGAGTTCTGGGAAACCCCCACCCACGCTGATCACAAGACGCTGATTCACGACGCTGATTCGCCGATCGGATTTTCAACCGAGGCAGGCCTCTTCATTGAGAGCGATGCTAGACCTGAATCGCCAAAACAAAAAATTTAAAGGGGTGTGGCTAGCGATTCAGGGTCTGGAACTAGGCTAGAGTGTAGACATACTGTGTACCGATTTGCGTGATTTTAGGGCAAAATCTGTAGGAGCAGTGTCCAAAAAATGTGTTTTAAAAAAATCGCCCTGAAGGTGGCGCTAAATGGGACAGATCCATGTTGATGACATGAGTGTAGACATACTGTGTACCGATTTGCGTGATTTTAGGCCAAAAATGGTAGGAGCTGTGTCCATAAATGTGTTTTGCAAGAATCGGCCTCATGGTGGCGCTAGAAATTTGGCATGGATGGGGGCAACGGTTGCGGAGATAAGAGCAAGGCAAAAGTGTGACGTGTGACAGACTGACAGCTGGTCGAGGTTTTGATAGTAACTGCGGCCTGACGGTCGCAACTAAGCCCAAACTGCCCAACCATTCAATCTTGCGTTGCATTGATTGATTGAAGGCTTTATTAGAAGTTTGCATAGTATAGGAAAATGTACAGATTCATGACGGTACAGTTCACTGGTACAAGGTCTACTAAAAGGAGATCCATGAAAAGACTAAGCTTATTTCAACAGGAAACCATTTAAGTATCTCATATAACATTGAATGACAGACAAATAGAACACAGTACTATGCAGTAGATATGTAAAGAAAAAGGGGAAAAAAAAGAAAAGAAAACAGTAAATCTAAACAAACAGTAAGTATATACAAGGAATATACAGTAAATCTAAACAGACAGTACGTATGTACAAGGAATATACAAGTATATAAGTATATACAAGGAAGGGGCAGGGAGGGTAGGGTTGGGCTAGGTTTTTTACCTAGCCCAAACTCACCCAAACGAAAGACCGCAGCGCCCTCTAGCGGTGGTCGGCGTGAGTGCGTCGGACAGTGACACAGCAGGAGGCGGAGCGGTGTGTGCAGGCAGAGCGGATCCTTCATGAGGGAAGAGGCCAGGGACCAGGCTGTCAGCCCCGGCTTCTCCTCTCTTTAGCCCGCGATAGAATCCCCTTCTAAACGCGCCAGGGAGCCCGAACAGGGGGCCGGCGTTAATGCTCGTAGGATGTCCCGCCATGAAGGTAAGGACAAACGGAACGCAGCGGAATGCAAACAGGGTCGGTGATGTACGCAGTGTTGTTGCAGCGTTAGCAGACCCAGCTAGTGAGGCTGTTCTGTCGGTGTTTTTGCACCTTCCCGTCCATGGAGCAGGGACGGACGCCTGTTGCCATACAATGGGAGCAGGGGACACATTATGGCGGCCACCCGCCGTCTGTCCCACTCGGGGGTCCTTGCAGTTCGCCACTGAGGTTGTGAAGACACGGGACGGTGGAGTGCTACAGCACTGGCTGTAAATAAGCGGAAGGGCTGACGTTAAGTAGCCATGTTGCTGAGCTAGCTAGCCTGCAAGCTAAGTGTAGTGTAAAGTGGGTTAACTGTGTCAGCAGCACTGCGTTAGCAGCAGGCTAGTTAGCAGCTGGCTGGGAAGAGGAGGGAGGGGAGGGGCGGGGCGGGGGACGGAGTCGCCAGGGATTCGTCGGCGACGTCAGAAGTAAGCGTCGCCAGTGGTGTGAAGCAGTGGTTCTCAACCTGTGGGTCGGGACCTATGGTCGGGACCCCGAGGGGGTTCCTCATATTATTATTATTTTTTTTTGTGGGGGGGGGGGGGGGGGGATGCATTTAGGCCACATTGTTTTCTCACTCAACAGTAAACAAATCCACATAAAGTTTAAGTGTATAGAGGGTATCTGCACATTTCTAAAGTTACTTTTTAATACCTCTAAAATGACAAATTAAACATTGGCCAAATTGTAAAAAATTAGAGGCTGAAAATGTGAAAATAGCTGATCTATATTCTCGCAACTTCTGAGCACGTAGATCTGCTTTTTCACAATAGAACCTTGTTATACAAAATGTAATAGCTCAACTCTTAGTGGTCCCCAGTTGAATTATTATTATTTTAGAGGTCGAGGCCTGAAAAGGTTGAGAACCACTGGTGTAAAGTAATTAAGTACATTTACTCAAGTACTGTGGTATTTTTACACCGTGATGATTGATCACGGTGTACTTTGCAATACAGACCCCCAAATCAGTCATCCATCCAGTTCTAGGCAACAGAGAGGGGGGCGGGGCGAGGGGGGGGGGGCGGGGGGAGCATGTACTTCTACTCCACTACATCTCAGAGGCAAATATTGTACTTTTACTCCACTGCAATGATATGAAAACATTAGTTACTTTATACTAGTTACTGTATTAATGTGGTTATTTTGATTATTATTACAAAACATTCATTAACCATATACATTTTGGCCATTTGAAAATAGCCTATCTACAAGCTCGCAACGCATTGTGAGCTTGTAGATCTTTTTTTCCCCTTTTTTATAAACCACTTGAAGTTGAACCCTAGCGTCCATATTCAGAGAACTTAAAGGACAACTCTGCCCTAACTCACTTCTAGGCTTATTTTCCTACTTATATTGATCCAAAATTACTGTCCATGGGGTCTGTTAGGCACAAATGCCCCTGTTGTCCAGTTTCCCCTGCAGAACCCAGCAGCTCTCACAGCATAGAGTGGAGTTTATAAGCCCAGGGCCGTAGCGCGTCTAATCGGCGCTCTAGGCGAGCTCTCTCGAATGCGCCCCCCCCCCCCCATGCGGGTTTTGCTGTGAATTTAGTCGGTTTTGGGACGGTTTGGGCTGGTTTGGGTCCACTCCCTCCATTTTGGCGCCCCCTCGGCGCCCCCTCTAGGATGGCGCTCTAGGCGACCGCCTATACCGCCTATAGCTAAAAACGGCCCTGTTTAAGCCTGTCGCTTTTACACTATTTGTTGCTGTCAAAAGTGATTTTCTATTTCATGAATGTGTTACTAGTTGTCATTACAAACACAGTCATGCCTTGGTTGTCCCACACAAGCCACCACAATCTCATAAATAATGTTTTGGGGTGATCATTCGGCACAAGTGCCAATCAAAGTGACTGCACTGGCCAATCACAGGGCATCTTTTCCGGGACTTGGCAAAACACATAAAAGCATAACATCTATTTAGCAGAGTGTGATGGCTTGTGTGGGACAATGATGACTGTCATGGATGTGTTTGTAATGACAACTAGTACCACATTCATGAAAAATAAAAACACTTTTGACCACAACAAATAGTGTAAAAACGATATAGGCTTATAGGCTCCACTCTATGCTATGAGAGCTGCTGGGTTCTGCCGGGGAAACTGGACAACAGGGGCATTTCTGCCTAATAGACCCCATGGACAGTCTTTTTGGATCAATATAAGAAGAAAAATTAGCCTAGAAGTGATTTAGGGCGGAGTTGTCCTTTAAGCCAAAAATCACACCCGTGTGAACTGAGCGGTGGTCGTGGGGGGGGAGGGGTGCCACAGCGCCCCTCCCTTAACATGTGTGGTCAAAAAAGGTACTTCAGGCTACATACAGACACGCACACACACACGCACGCATACACACACGGCCACGTATAGGAGACGGTGTAACCACCGCTCAAAAATAGCATATCTACAAGCTCACAACGCCTACAGTAGGCCTACAGAGTGAAAAGTCAAGTTTATTAAGTATTGATGGTTCAATGCTTAAATATTTTAAAACACAAATTGACATGAATCCAAAATACACTGATGATTGTGCTGTCAAACAATGAAACTATATGGAATCTCTGAAAAGGTTGTGGGGGTCCCTGCTTCATCTCTCTCTCAGTCTCAACTAAGGGGTCCTTGGCCTGTAAACGTTGAAGACCCCTACGTTGAAGACCCCTGTTCTACGCTTTCAGTTGATATTACGTCATTTTTGTCGGCGCGACTAACAGCCCTGCCCACTTCCGATTGTTTATGACGTCACTTGCTTATCCTTTGTGCGTGTCACTATAGGCTGAGTTCAGTCTGTGTGTGAAGCTAGCAGCGGCTAACGTCACCTAATAACTGTCATTATGAGCAGCGACGGTGCTGGTAAGTGAAATAGCGGATCGTTTATGACAAACTTAACATCAGAGACGCTAAAGCGACAGGTACAAAGTAGCCCTGCAGCTTCAAAGTCAAACCTCGGCTGAGCAGACTAGCTTTAATTGGCTAAAAGAGAACGCTTGCTAACTGTTAAGTCGCTCACCAAGCAGACGCTGATGGCAAGGTTGGTTGGGTTTTAGGCCCCGACCGACCGGCCTCTGGTTCTCATGTGTGTTGTTGTCACGTTGACATATTGACGCTATACTGCATTGGTTCTCGAAGTTGGGTCCGGGGACCCCCAGGGGTCCTTGAAGGAGTTCCAGGAGATCCCCAGCTAAATGATAGTTAGGAACTAAATGGACCCTTATGGGTCTGTAACTCCGAGAGTGACGGGTCCATTTGGTTCCATTTGTACACTCTCTGAGTTAAAATTAGCATTGATTTTACAATGACAAGATATATCTGGGTCACAGAGATTTAAATGCCAGGTCCCTGAAATTAAAATGGTTGAGAATCACTGCTAGAGCTGTAAAAATCTTCTCTCACGGGGGTCCCTGGCATATCTTTTCAAATGGGGGTCCGCGGTGCTAATAAGTGTGATTTGGGGGGTCCTTGACATGGAAAAGTTAGAGAACCGTCAGGTTCATATTTTACACTGTCAGTTGTGGTGTACCAAGTACAAGGTGAAATAGACCTTTAATAATGTTGTTGACAGTTACCACTGAAACGCAGCCAGCACAGCAATGATCAAGTTGACTGTGACTTGTTAATTTAATTCTGAGAGTGGACAAATTGTACAGACCCAAGTGGACAATGTAAAGGTACATTTGAGTTACAATTGGATACATTGATATTATTGAGTATTTGACTGAGTGTGTAGCGATGAATGCAGTTATGAGTTGAGGCTGGCTCTGACGAGTGTCATACAATACACCCCTGACAGCACGACTGTCCTAGTCAATCAAGAATTGCCTGCATTTGAATGCAGTGCACCTTGTTTACCTTGGAAGCATCATGTTAAACCTTGGTCAACACTTCTTTTTTACACCGTGGCTCTGTGCAAGGCTACCTGTATATTAGGGTTGATTTGTCAGTTTGTGTGTGTTACTTCATCCGTTAAGATAAGCTTGCAAACTGGAGATGTGATCAGTACTGAATGTCTTGTGCACACTCACAGTAGGCTAACTAACTTGTACTACAACACATTATTTGTAAGTAACACATTTTGTAATACTTAACTTTAACTTTTATAATGGAAGTCCGTGTGTCTCAGTTTAAGCTGAAACCATGGCCAGACTTATAGCCTAGACTAGATGGATACAACTTAGTCGACTGACATCACGGGCTCATCCACATGAAGTCCAAGATCTGCATTGAAGCCACACCGTTCTCATGTGGATCTCGAGATCCTCGGGATTTGATAATTCTTTGTATTGTATAGCTATTGTTATAAAAAATTAGGTTGGAATTGTGTCAAGGATTTTTTTGTGAAGATGCTTGGTGTATTTGTTTATTATTAAGTGCAGGGTGAGAACAGGGCGAGTAAGGAGAGTAACTACTATTGTATTGTAACCAAAACAAAAATGTATTGCTGCCAAGTTAACAATGACAGACCTTTTGTGAGTAGTCCTCAAAAGGACACTGGTTGTTTGGCTGTAGATTGGACATTGGCAGGTAATAATGAAAATACAGAAGAGGACATTTTGAATATTTTCATTCATCAGCTAGCCGTTTAGTGTTTACTCACTTCTGCCATCTGAGAATGATAGAAATGTGTAGTGTAAATATGTCACAGCTACTAGTACTACTGTATTTATCTGCATCTTACCTTAGGTCTTCCTATGATCTATTCATAGGAAACTATTGTTCCTACATGGAAATGTCACGTGGTCGTTGACATGATCTGTATGTTTTCCATCTAGGCTAATTGAGTCGCATAATTACTTTTGTCCATGAAGCATTGCCATAGCTTTATTGTGTGATACATGGTATCTATCTTTCCCCTCCCCTGTAGCGAGACTCCCCGAATCAAATCGAAATAAATAATGTCTCTAAAAGTGGAGTATGCATCGGCCCTAGGACACCAACTGGTTGAGGAGTAGGATTGCCTGAAGCTCATGAGTGCAATAAAAAAGCGGTACAAAAACAAATCTCTCCTTCAGCAACACACCGGCTGTGGACGGCGCGTGTCAAAACCATAGACCGTAAAATATATGGACAGTGCGAAGCCATTGGTTTCTATGCAGTGCAACTGAAGTATTTTGGGTCCTTGGCATGGGTGTCGCCATCATAGATTGAAATGCGACCAGAGGAGGCTATTGGCTGCCAACGGTCACGTGCAACCGCAGAGATACATGGGAGAATGTGGTCGGAGCCTCCCGAAATACAGCACACGAAGAAGAACACAGCCGGCTGGTATCAGTTTAGTTGGCCACGCCTCCCGCAACTTTATCATCAATTTTAACATAAATGGGACCTTATTTTCACAAAACGCATATCATCGTGATTGAAAGGCAATTTTTAACTAGCGATAAGAACCATAAAGTATTTATGAAAATGTTAATTAAGGTTAGAAAACGAAAGGGGAAAATGAATGGGGTCCAATGCATAGAGTTAAAATAAGAATAGAGAGGACACCAGATATCCCCGCCCGCCCACTTGCATTGAGTTGCTCACCTAGCGCATGAGGCGTTTTCACCCCTCCTTCCGCGTTGTAAAACTGTGACGTAGTGGGGCCACTGTGACGCATTTTTCGTCATAGTTTGTGTTCATGGACGCGCTGGGGCTCAAATTCATGAACGAGCTCTTCCGGTATGAACGCGCGTCAATACAAAGAAGCCTATGCGCGTTCATGTGGTTAGTAGACCCAACTGCAGTACCTCAAAATGGCCACCATGTCCATTTGGTTTCAGGGCGCCCCCAGGGTTCTGGAGGCTTGGTCCAATGGAGAACAATTCTTTTTGCGATCGGCCGGGGGGGAAAACAGCGCAACTAGCGGCCAATCATAGGAAGTTTTAGTTCCGTATTGGAATCATTAAATCGGCGGAACTATGCCCCTGGTCAAAACAGCCACCCCCATTAATATCAATGAACATACCCACACCGGTGGCGTCCATGCCTTGTCCGCCGCTCCGATATGCCACTGTCCTATTTTCCAGGCATTGCCGTATGGTGAAAAATGTCTGTGCGCCACAGCTGGTGTGTGCTCCCCTTAAGAGCTGCTTAGGCTTCAACATCACATACACTTACTAAAATATGATGAATACGTTTGAAGCCTAGTTTGTAGTGTGCGACTATGCAGACTCAACCCCCCCCCCCCCCCCTGGCACTCTATAAACCTGGCACTTTATAGAGTGGATGTGCGTGCTATCTAGCTTATTTATTAGGACTGCAGCTTTAAATGTTTCTAGCAATCGAATTTAAAGTTGTTTAATGCAATCAGATAGGACTTCTCTGTTTAGATGTATGGTCTGTCAAGGCCAGAAAGTATTTTCTTTGCCACTCAGTAGGCATTACCGCATAGCTTCCGGATATGATGATGATGTCACATGCATACCCTCTATTACTTTTGTACGGATACATATCCTCCTAACGGCCATTTATCTGTAAAGTACACTTTAGAAGTCACCTGTGCGGGGGAGTCTCCCACAGTGCCACAGTGGGAAGCATGGCTATGGGAGAGGGTGAACAGAATGTAAAGAGCCATGGTGTTGTGAACAAATCGTACAGGTGCCCAGGGAGGGGAGGGGAACCTGAAGTCTTGGGCGTTAGCTAGGAGTTTAGAGTGGTTCTGAGTTTTGACTGTATGCTTGAGAAAGGTGGGGGGAAAAACAATAGTCTGTGCATATACTGGTCTGTAGAATTATTGTCCCAATGAAACCTTCATATTGTAGTACACACATCTTTCTGGCCTTTAGGTTTTCAAAAAAAGTACCCTTTTAATATAATTTCTTGATTGATTAAGTTCATTAATGAAGGTCTTAAGTAGGTAGGAAGATCCCCAGCTCCTGGCTGTGTGTTGAAGTGTCCTTGAGCAAGACATTAACAACTATGATTTTCTTCATCTCTTATTCCAGGTGTGAGCTGTGACGCGTGTTTGAAAGGCAACTTCCGAGGGCGACGATACAAATGTTTAATTTGTTACGACTACGACCTTTGCGCGTCATGCTATGAGAGCGGAGCTACCACAACCAGACACACCACAGAGCATCCCATGCAGTGTATATTGACCCGGGTTGACTTTGGTAAGTAGCTGCCGTGATTGTGTCCCTCAGCAGATTCTCCATGTTGAAGGAGCTCATGTATTTGTAATTTTGGTGATAAACAAAATAGGGATGGGACAATGAAAATTTCATCTCACGATTATTATGACAAAAAAAAATAGCAATTTATGATATCGCGATAATCAAAATATCCCCAACATCCATTATGCTGGGGCAGAACATTTGCCAAAAAATAGCTCACAACGCGTCGTGTTGCAAGCTGTTTTTTGGCAAAGAGATTTAGTAGAGAGTGGAAAAAGGGGCTATATCAAGTACGTTATTTACAGGTCCGTATAGAGGGTTTAAGTGGTACTGGATATGCAGCTATAAAAAATAAAAGGTTAATTGATCCCAGTGCATGAGAGGACGATTTCACGATAAATTAGATCTCCGCGATACGATTAGGTGAGTGTTTTTTTATCACGATAAACGATAATATCGATTATCGTCCCATTCCTAAAACAAAACCCATGTTGGCTTTGTACTTTGCACTGTACACTGTAATAATTATGTTGTTTTGTTTTGTGATGTACATATTCATTTGTTTAGACTGACATTTGAGCATAATGGTTGCAAGTGGTTGCAATGAGTTGCAAGGAGTTTCATTGGTGTGGACTAGTCTGGGATCACTTCACTTTTCGGGGTTGTATCCGGTCGGGAGTGGAAATCGCAACACGTCATGTTGTAGTACTCAAAGACAATTTTTCCGGAAAGATCAAACCGGATTCAGTTTTAACCCAAAATAATCCCCCTGCACTCAAGGACATACTTTTAGGGCCTACCTAATAAACTCCTTGATGCAGAGTAGTTTTGCTTTTGAAAAATGTGTTTGGGATATGCATCTTTTAGTCCAACTACACTAGGCTTCTTGAGCATTTTAATAGGGATTGGGGAAACAAACGGGGGGAACCAAATAAAAGCGGCGCCGCTTCTTCTAGTGGTTTCCGCTTTAGGCGGAAACCAAACGGCCTGATGTGAACGAACACCAGGCTTTCCCCCAGAAAGCCTGGTGAGGCGAGGTTAGGTGTGGACTGGCCTTTGGGGATAGGCGACGGAGAGAATGATACGAATTGTTAGACTGATGTACACAAGATCTTTTGACCATCTGTTTAGTGATGTGAATCCCCTACTACTGCATTCTAATTTCTAAAGCCCAACATTTCCAACCCATGTTTCAAAAATGAGGGGCTTTATTTTAAGTTAGAATGTTAGAATTTGCTTGGCAGTTATTTCTAGTCGTGGATTTTCATAATAATGTGTTTACGGTGCTGCTGAAATGTCAGGAGGAGGACAGGCTCACTTGAACCAAATGTTGAAATCCTGTCCTCCATGATTGCACAGTATGCAAATGTTTTAGGCATGGAGTTAGACCTATCTGAACTATATAATCTGCACACAGTTTAAATGCTATGTGGAGGTGTTTCATTCCTACCCGACTCGCTCCTCGTGCTTAGTGTTGAGAGAATTAAGCAACCAGGTCTTGGAAAACAAGCCCAAAAGTACAAACTATATAGGCCACATAAGAACCAGTAATATACATCGACTATTTGAAAATAGCCGATCTAAGAGCTCACAACGCAAAGTGTTCTGAGCTTGTAGATCAGTTATTTTATCAGACTATTAATACATTATTTTGGGAGCATCCAGACGGTGTGTGGACCGTCTGCTTTAGTTTACAGTTTATTTGTTTCGATCCAGCACCCATCGAAATGTTTGGATGTGCGCGCACCCCTTGACCGCTATAGCTTTATAAAATCCACCATGTTTTGTCATTGTCATCAGGTAACATTGATTCCGCAAAGCTTCAGCTTGATTTACCAGGAAGACTCCCTAATCGGGAGATAAGCGACTGTCAGGTCGCATGTAACCTCATGGTGGCGCTAGAAGAGGGGCATGTGAGAAATCAGGTGGTGGAGGTTGTGGTTTGCCAGCCAAGGAGTGTGTGTTTGGCATGGATAGGGCAACAGTGCCGGAGATAAGAGTAGGGACAAAAGTTTGACGTGTGGCGTGGCGGACTGACGGACAGCCGGTGGAGCTTTTCATAGTAACTTGCGACCTGTCGCTCGCCGATCAAGCTTACAACACATCATCACATGGTTTAACATGGACGTAGATATAAAACTCTATGCTGGATATTATCTAATGCATTTTTGAAGGACAAGAACGGGCCAAATGGTATTGTGAAAGTCTGCTAAAAAGATAATTGGAGCCCAGCAAAGAGACTTGTGTTTCCTTTGGGAGAAACAGGTGGCCCAGAAAGCAAAAGGAATTATTAGCCAACCTGACTATGTTCTGTCCAGTGAATTCAATCTAATCACCCTCAGGCCTCTGACTGTAGGAGAACAAACCGCTTCACAAAGTCCTTCATTCCTTCCACAGTCAGAATGTTGAATGCCAACAATAAATGATGCTATTTATATGAACGAACAAACAAAGATATTTATTTTATTTTTTGAGCTGTTATATGTATTGTAAATATGTTTTTGCCACCTTTATGTTTGATCTGTTGTCTCAGACATAGGCCTAATGGCTTCCTTGCCTGTGAGTCTTGTGTGTGTGTGTGTGTGTGTGTGTGTGTGTGTGTGTGTGTGTGTGTGTGTGTGTGTGTGTGTGTGTGTGTGTGTGTGTGTGTGTGTGTGTGTGTGTGTGTGTGTGTGTGTGTGTGTGTGTGTGTGTGTGTGTGTGTGTGTGTGTGTGTGTGTGTGTGTGTGTGTGTGTGTATTGGGTGGAGCTGAAGATGAATTGCCCTCCTTGGGATAAATGGAATAATCTGAATGTCCACTGCGTATTCCTCTCCAGACTTGTATTATGGGGGAGAAGCCTTCTCAGTGGAGCAGCCCCAGGCCTTCACATGTCCCTACTGTGGCAGAATGGGCTACACCGAGATCTCCCTGCAGGAGCATGTAGCTGCTGAGCACACAGAGACCTCCACAGAGGTGGTGAGTTGGTCCCCACCTAGCATGGAGGATGTGTCAACTGATGGACCCTTTTAAGTAACGCGTTAAAACCGAAAAAGCATATTCTTTTCATTTTCGATTTCTTTCGCTATTCAAAAAATGGCAAGTCCACATTCATGCTTGTAGATCTGCTTTTCTGAAAAATCTTAAATATGTCTTGGGTCTCACAGCACACGGTTGGTTCTACACTTGTTTTTTACACTTTCTTGGAATCGAGTTGGCCCAATAATAAGAGGTTCTATATGCAGGGATCTCCATATATGGGCATAAACGGGATAGTATGTAGGATGTCAGACGTTATAGGACTTTCACGTAACGAGTAACCGAGTAAGCATGTCTGGGGTCTCACAGCCCACGGTTGGTTCTACAGACTCCAACATTTGCACACGGATAGCTCAGATTTTTGCCTATGTTCTTAGATACTTCTCCTGCCGTACTTGCACAATGTACAGTTGTATGAAACAACATGGTTTTGTTGAACCGCTGATCCAACCAATATGCCCATATCTCCATATACATGGATTTCCATATATGGGTAACTGGTCTGACTACTATATTACTAATATATTAATAATGAATTCCGTCCTGTGCGAATAATACTTGCATACAAGTTTACATAAATCGTTCAGAAAACTGTTAAGGATTTAGAAGATTTGTAGAATCGGCCTCAGGTCTTAATGAGTTAACTAGTTTTTAATGGTCCTCTGTGAACGCTCTGCAATAGCACATGCCTTTGAACTCCTTTTTTAAGAGGTTGTGAATTGAAGTAACAGCAGCATCTCTCCCCTGTCTCCCAGATCTGTCCTATATGTGCAGCACTGCCGGGTGGAGACCCTAATCATGTGACCGATGACTTTGCTGCTCATCTCACACTTGAACACAGAGCACCCAGAGACTTGATATCCTTCACAAATGTAACATTATGTGCTGTTCTTGATGCCAAATAGCATCAGCATTTGATTCTAGATTCAATGAATGAAGTATGTGTTTGATGTTTATTGGTTGATATTTTGCCAAAAAAACCTAAATAGGTTGTATTACCTCCAGTTTGCCTTCAAATGTGGTCCATTTGTGAACGGGCAAAGCGCAACATGGCCAGTTGATCAATGGAAAGAATGCAGTATAGTAGTATAGTGAACAAGTAGTATATTGAACAACTGAGAATTCCTCCTATGTGACCACATTTTGTGGAATATCACAGTTCATTCAAGCAAATGTCCTTATTAGATTATGTACTATTTATTTCTGAATTTGTAGTCTGGAATGTTAAAAAAGGGTATTTACCGGTATTTATAATTGTTCTACAATTTTTTTTACAATCTTTATGAAAATAGCTGATCTACAAGCCCACAACACCTTAAGTTGCAGCATGACATGTTGAGAGCTTGTAAATCTGCTCCCTTTCCCTTATGATGTTTCTTTTTTTCTCCGCCCCCTGGCCCCTGCTACACATGAAGCACACACAAACACACGCACGCATGCACGCGCACACACACACACACACTCACACTCTCCGGTGGCTAAGATGTAGCTGCTAACGCTAACTCGATAGCTCTGCATGAGCGTCTCTGGCAACGTTTGTTGTTGGTCTTGGGAACCAGCGTGTGGTCGCGTCTTATTTGCAAGATTTGCACTGAGCTGCTGTTGGGTCTACTCACTCTGCTGGCTTTGCTTTCTATCAGAGTTCACTCTGTTGTACTGCTGCTGCGGTCGTTGACTTGTGCGTGACCGTGGAGCAGACTCCTGGAATGGAGTGCTTATATCAGAGCATTCTATCGGATGTTTTAGCTGAGTTACGATATGATCCGATATACGTATTGCGCCGATATGCGATATATATAATATATCGTATCGCGGTATCCCTAGTCCTTATGTTTTTGCACTTTTCTTTTTCCTTGGGGCAAGCGTTTGATCACAAAGGTCCTATTGACCTCAATTAAATGGTTGAAGCATGTTTTAGACACACTCATTTTTCCTTGGCTGGGACTGTCAACAGGGATGTGTCTATAGGCTACATGCAGAACAATTTCATAGTCCTATTTTGTTCATATCTAGATTTGAAAGCACGATCACCACTGAATGCGATTCATAAAAGCAATTTTATTTTTGCGTGGAATCTGTCTCCTTCTGAAACTCTATAGATATGGAGATTAACTCATTCGTAGTTTACGGCCGTAAAGCCCGTTAATTTCTCTATGTCTTTCACTGCCGGCTTCTCCTAGTCCTACCTGTTAACGTGGGCTCTCGTCCAGTTCCATCGTGCGTGATCGGACACGCATCGTGTGTT
>NC_137832.1:46762001-46853375 GCF_963921795.1 Nannobrachium achirus | reverse complement strand
TGCAACATTTAGCAATTGACCTCCAAATAACAGCGAATGTTGCATGCCATGTGCTATGGAGTCATTAATAATAATACAATCTGGCTAGCCATTGTCCTCAATGCACCTGTTCCACTATTTATGTCGACAAAATGATAAAAAAAAGAATATGCAAATATGTCAGAAAGCATTGTCTGTTCTCTGTAACACCTCTTACCTATTTAAATATCTATCCTCTATCTCTGTTTTTGTCAAGAATAATGAATCGGCAAAGCTATGTATTTTATGTATAATGTATTACACTGAAGGAAGAATCCCAATATAATGTAAAAAGCCCCAACCTTACCTGACACAGATCCACAATGCCATCTACTGGAGAGAACTATTTTTATTTTTATTTTCTTGTAAACAGCACCACCAAGCTATACATTGGACTACATAGAAGTAACTCTTGTATGGAAATACATCTTTCATTGCTATTTGTGTAATTCCACCTAGATTAAGTTCCCATCTTTCAAATATAACACATTTTCTATGTGTTATGGAAGAGAAATGGCTGTGCAGTTATTTTTGTCATGATGTACGCGTCATTTCCTTAACGGCCATCTTAACGACGAGTCAAGTGGGGTGCGGCACGTGAGGAGGATGTTCCATCCTGGACGTGGCCTCGGGGGTCCTCGGGCCCGCCGCTCCAACATGCACTTCACCAGCAGCACCACAGGGGGGCTCTCCGCTAGCCAGAGCGCTTCACAGAGCTCCAACTACAGCAGAGAGGCCATGGACCCCATAGCAGGTCAGACACTCGCACGCACGCACGCACAAATATGAGAGCAGGCCTGTTGAAACTCACTAATAACATTATGGGCTCCTGCCTCAGGCCCGCAGCTGCTATAACAAGAGGCTTTGGAGTCTAATGCAGGACAAGCAGCCGGAGGCTCTGTGTTCTGTTGAACTACTTGGAGACATGGATTGTTTAGTGGCTAAAAGACAAACCAAAACACCTACTACAAAAATATAGAAACCTGATATGCGCTCACAGCTGTAACACTACAGGAGGCCTAACTCGCTCAAAACACGTTTGCACGTGCTTGCACATACGTTCTGTATATCACTTGCCTTCTTAGTTGTTGTCATGTTCAAATTTGGATGTATTCCACGCACACATTTAAATACAAACTATGTTGGGCGGTGTTAGACACCACCCAGTGCCATTATTTACTGGGAGCCCAACTCAGTAAAGCAATTCTTGCCTGTTTATCCAGTTTAACCACTAATTTTAATCCAGTTGAGTACACAGCCATGTCAAACTCCAGCTGTGCCCCGTAATGAGTGACCCTTTCCCAGTCTGTCAAAGCATACAAGCATAGCCTTGCTAATAATATGCTGTACTGCTGCCTGGTCGTCTGAGTGACCGTCCTATACTGAATAATCTGACTGCAGTGGTTTTGTTATACATCCTGTCGCACACACATTTCACTGTGCCACGTTGTGCCACGTGGGCGTCCATCTGCCTTGAGCGTGTCTGGTGGAAAGAAAGGGGGAGAGAGAGACGAGACGGACCGCAACAACAATAGTAACAACTATAATGACCACATTAACTATAATAGCGGCTATAATAACAGTATGCAGTACTGCACTCGATTCGAAGCTGGGGGTCCACAGTCACCATCTTAACTTCTACCAGGGGAGGCAGCGGCTCAGGGGTAGAGTGGCCGCTTGGCAACCGAAAGGTTACCAGTTCGATCCCAGGATCCCCCCTAGTTAGTGTGGAAGTGTCCTTGAGCAAGACACTGAACCCCTAATTGCTCCCGGTGAGCAGGTTGGTGCCTTGCATGGTTTCCTCCGCCATCGGTGTATGAATGTGTGTCAGTGTGTGAATGGGTGAATATAATGCACGAATATAATGCACAATCTGTATAAAGTGCCTTGGATAAAGGCGCTCTATAAATGCACCATTTACTAGGGGTGCAATTCCTTTTTTTGTATTGATTGTTCACATGACATACAAAGTAACACAACAGAACACGCATCAGATAATCATAGAGCTGCATTAATTTAGCACTTAATCAATACAACACAAAAACATAACGCACGCACACATGCACTAATGCTGTAGTTCAGTGTTCTCAGTGAATTCCAGGGACTCTGTGGGTTCCTTTTTAAGTAGGTCTAAATTGACCCATACAAGTCTGTAACTCTGACAGCGTACAAATGGAACCAAATTTGGTTCCATTTGTACACTGCCAGAGTTAAGGGAGGACCTTGAAATGTGAAAGTTTGAGAAACACTGCAGTAATTAATTTTCTGCTGTTTGTGTGTGCGGTTTCAGAGCTGTTGTCTCAGTTGTCGGGCGTGCGGCGTTCGGCCGGCGGTCAGCTGAGCTCGGGTCCGTCGGCCTCTCAGCTCCAGCAGCTTCAGATGCAGCTCCAGCTGGAGCGCCAGCAGGCCCAGGCAGCGCGGCAGCAGCTGGAGACGGCCCGCAACGCCACCCGGGGCAGTGGCCGCGCCAACGCCATCCTCAACACCAACTCGGCCGCCGCCAACCCCAGCCCCAGCGCCAATCACAACACCAACCCCAGTCCCAACCTGGGGCCCAGCGAGTCCAACACTCAGCACACAGCACATAGCTCCCAGTTTCTACTCAGCAGGTCTGTTAATCTGCAGTCTGTCACTCACCCCCCCCCCCCTAACCCCCAATTCTCTGGGTTTTATTGCAAAGTATAACCTGCTTGTGTGCGTTTGTATGTGGAGTAGAATTTGTGAAATAGACATTGTATGGACACATTTTTGAGGTGAGGCGCATACACAGAGTCCGTCCGTGATATTTTAATTTTGACGTGCAAAAATGTCAATGTGTCAATCGTGTTAAGCAAAATTGTATATGCATTTGGATTACACAAGCGCTAATTAAGTAACTAAAGATTTTTAAAATAGCAAGATACATTCTCAATTGTAGCCACTAAAGGTGACATGGTAAACAAATCCTACAAATGGTCTCCTAAGTGGGTGTCGACGGAAATCTTGCGCACATCCTGTTTACTGGTGCTAGATCCCACAAGTGTGTGTTGCTGGGACAGAGAAAGTTTGATAGTAAAGTAGATTTTCTCTTAATTTGTCTCTGAAAAAAGCCATTTATTTTGCAAAATGTGGGAATATTGTCTGGCTTGTGCCTTGTGACGATCAGATCCAATATTTAGTTGGTGAACATGGAGCTAAAGAATGGTTCAGAAGCTGTGTTCACGTTCACTCTCCCATTGGAATGAATAGACTCCAACCTGCTTTCTGTCTCCTAAAAAGGCTTCCTCCCACTTCACACTGATACAGGAAGTAAACCGGAGATGGCGAGTCTTTCCATTTCCGTCTTGGGTATAACTCAGGCTGTCAAAGTGTGACGTCCTCCTCACAAGTAATGGTAATGCCAACGTGTGTGTGTGTTCCCACTCCAGGCTGAGCGAGCCGCGGCTGTCAGAGGCGGAGCGGCAGGCGTGCGAGGCCCAGTGGGCCGACCGGAGCCTGTTCGTGACGGAGCTGCTGCTGTCCACGCTGCTGCCCGACCAGGACGCCTCGGCCTCCTCCTCCGAGGACGAGGACGACGACCGCCACCGGCCGCTGCGGAGCTTTGCCGACTTCGAGTCCATGGGCTGCGTGGAGGTCATGACCCTGGACGTGGCGCTGGAGAACCTCAACCTCAAAGAGACGACGACCCCCAGCGCCAAGACGTCGACGAAAATGACGACGACGGCGGCTATGCCGGCGGCAACGAAGAAAGAGCCCCCCGCTCCACCCCTTTGATGACATGGCCGCCTGAAACCGCGCCCCCCTCCCCCCAAACCACCCGTTGTAACTGGCTGACTTACTGTCTGTCCAACTGCCAATGGATGAAAACACACACACAAAAAAAGACTGCGGCTCTTTCCGGCTTCATTTATTTTTTTTGTTTTTTGTTTTACCCCCCCTCCCTCCCAGTGATTGTCATTTAAGCTCTGCCGCCGCCCCACCCACTCCCCCTGCGTTTATTACGTTGTGTACATTGACTAAAAGTAGCGAGACGAGAGAATGTGAAGTGAGCAAAAAACGATGTGGGTGCGTGAGAGAGAGAAAATAACTTTTATGAATATATTATAGAAAATCTATATGAAAGTTGATAATCAATGCCACATAACTCATGTTTCCTCTATAGCAGACGAAGCGATCATAGGTAGCCGTTGAGAGACAAACATTGTCCTCACAAACACATCACACTCGCATAGGGGAGAGGACGCAGACAGAATCCTCCCCAGACAAAAAGGAAAAAAACAGAAAAAAAAAAGAAATAAAAAACGAAAAAACAACGCTGCTGTGTATTTATAGTTATTAATTAAAAAAAAAAGTGCTTGGATGGTTTACCACAACTTAAGCATGAGCTTAAATCACCATGTGCCCATTTTTAACTGCACAGTCACTAAACGGGGACTTGTTTCTCTCAGTTGTTCTGACACCCATGAGCTGTACATTTAGGGAGTCGGGACATTAGTGCGCCACACATACACACACACAAGACAGACTGTTGATGGAGTTTGGTTCAAACCCCCCTCCTCCCCATGTGACATCACATGTATTGGTCATGCGACCTCGCTTTATATCAGCTATGGGCACTTTGGTTTTCAATTGCATATCCAGAGAAGTGTCTCATCGGTGTACACTACAAGTTGTGCTACATTAAGGCAGTATGCAACATGGAGGCAAAAGGAGATGATTCATGGTAACTATCTCTTCAATGTGACCATTTTCTGGCCTTTTGTAATATGGAAGAAATATAACCCTGGTCTTGATATGGTAGTTTTTCTTTTTTTTTTTTTTTTTCATCCTTTTTTCGGAAGACCAGATGTTACTCTCTCCCGCTTCCCGTGATCTGAATTTCATCCTCTCTCCATTGCTCATGAATGCAAAGATGATTCAACATGTGACTTGAAGGAGAGAATCATTACCGTATGCTCTTTCCATTCATTTCTCTGCGTTCAAAGATCTTTGTATGCCTCCACTGCTACCTTAAGAATGCAATGTATGTTTTTGGCTTGGCGGAAACGAGTCAAAAGACAGGGTAAACCTTTCAATTTGGAGGACAATAAAAAAATGTTTTGGATGGAAATAACTAACCCAATCCTGCTGTCTGGTTTTGTGTCCTGATTTATTGGCCAGCATGAGTTTTTTTTAACCCCCCCCCCCCCCCCAATAATGTAGGCACAGATTTCACAGGTTAGACTAGAGTAAATGCATTAGTCTAACGTACCTTTTAAGCCTTGTATTATACTTTGTTGTACACTGGTGGCCTACAAAAATAGTGAAAATGGGCATCTACTAGCTCAATGAGTCACACTGTGAAGCGTTGTTGAGCTTGTAGATGGGCTATTTTTACTATAAATAAAACGATAGCACTGTTCAAATGTTTGAAACATTGGTGATAATGATTTGTCCTATCGCCCAACCCTACTACTGCCTATGGAACTAGTAACCTAAATTGAATAAAATCATAAGCGAATAACTTAATAAATGTAATGTTACATTAAAGAACCTTACAAAGTCACTTAAAATGTAATAACGGTTCATAATGTAATAACGGCGCATATTGTTGAGAGAAGTGCATCATAATCCGTATCATGGTCAATATGTCAGTAGCCTACTGATATGATACTAATTACATTATTACGTACGTTATGCACTCATGATTTTATTACATTATGAGCTCTTATATGTAGGTTTTTGCATTATGAACCGTTCGTTGTATTACATTATGAGCCGTTATTGTGGGCTCGCCTAAAGGCGAGCACACTTTAGATATTGTCATTATTAAGTGTGCCTATGCATAGCATTGGCCACTTATTGTTCTCGCTCATATTTATTTAGGTCTTTCTTTCTGTCCATACTTTTCCCCAAAGTTTGGCACGCTACTCCTCCCACAGTTTTTGCACCACACACTTGCGCCATATGTCAAATCGACCGTCTTACGCGGGAATGGTGTGCTAGTAAGTTGCTAAGAGAAAGGTTCTATAGTTTAATTGATATTAATTTATTAGTGAATTAATTTTCCCCATTGACTTAGAATGGGAATCGCATTCAATAATTTTCTCTCGCAAACCATAGGGGCTACAGTTTCAAGACTTGGAGAGGAGGTTCATAATGATTTCAAGGATTAAATAAAAAATAATAGCGTCATTTGGCCTCATGGTGGCGCTATAACAGCCCAGTTTACGTTTTGGCCTGTAACTGTTGAACCGTAGCTCGGAAAATTAAAATTATTTTTTCCCTGGATTCCTTGGGTCATGACGCATCTCCCCATATAGGCCCCGCCCATTTGCGTATGGGTAGATTTTCCGCCATCTTGGATTTTCTCCAAAACACACTTTTTGCTCCTTTTCCTACATACTTTCTTCAAATGTCTTAAAAACCGGTACACATGATCTTTGAAGCCATGCGAGACACATAGTCAAAGGATATTTCGATAGTCCGTACCGTTTGTTCGTAACGCGCTTCCAAAGTTAGCGGGAGGGGCACGTTTCACAAACAACAGCCATAAATCACAAACAATAGGTCGAGTCAACACCGAATTTCAACCAGAGGTCGGGGGTGGCATACTCAACGAATCCCCAAAAGCATTTCCACTTCGACCCCTAGGGGGCGTCACAAACGCACGAAACGTAACCGTTTCGTGCCAAAACGCGTTTTTCACAGGGACCGACCCTCTCACGACGAAACGCAGGCGACTCGGCGGACGGTCTAGCGGTCCAAACCGCCGCACGAGGTTGCGCATTTAGCGAGCTGCAGGCACACTTGTCAAAATTGACTCTGTCAATTCTAGTTTATTTATCTATCAGGCAGGCAATCAGTAGACGGGAACTTCGGTTCCTTTCTACTCCTACATACTTAGTGAGAAAATGAAAATAAAAACATCAATGTGTTCAGTTTACTGTGGCGAAGTGTGCTATTACTTTTTACAGCAATCGGCCAAATGGTGGCGCTGTAGGAAGCCTTCGAAAGTGCGAACTTTGAACAGGTATAGCTCATGCTGTGTTTGAGTTACAGTCATGAAACCTGTATACACGTATGCGTCTCCTCATGCCGAACAACTTTTACCCTCTAACTTTTGACCTCTGACCTTTAGGTCTCCCACAATTCGGAATTATATGAAAAACAGTAAAAATCTATCTCCTCCTGGGTTTTTTTCGATACGCGCACAAAACTTTTTTCACATGAACTTTGGACCAATACGGTCAAACTAATCTCGGCGGATTTCTTTTAAAGTGAAATATAATTTTTTAATAATTCTATCAATATTGCGGTTTTATGCAAATTATTCTTCTGCCTCTAAATCATACATGCAAAGTTAAACGTTCATGGCATTTGGCAAAGATGTGGAGGGTTAGTCAAAGTATCACTGAAACCAATTTTATTCCAATCGGCCAAAGGGGGGCGCTATACGAAGCGTTTGAAAATTCAAACTTCAAACGGGCATAAGTCATGACTCGTTTCGTTTGAAGACATGCAACTTGTTACACGCGTGCTTTGACTCAAGCGGAAGACATCTGTGTCGTTGTTAAGTAAGCTCCGCCCTTCGATTTTCCGCCACTTTGAGCAGTTTGTAAAACGCGTAAACCCGCTTTTATTCTGGAATTTTCGCGTCACGTGCACAAAACTTTTTTTACGTGAACTTTGGACCGATATCTAAAGATCTGGCAGATCGGATTTCTTTAACATTGAAACATGCTTTTTTAAATAATTCAAACAATATTGCATTTTTATGCAAATTATTCTTCTGCCTCTAAAACATACAAGTAAAGTCACATTTTCATGACAAAATAGTGTAGAGGGTTAGTTCAAATATCACTGAAACCAATCTTACCCCAAATGGCCAAAGGGGGGCGCTATATAATTTTGAGCAGTTTGTAAAACGCTTAAACCCGTTTTTATTCTAGGATTTTTTTTGCAATTTGCATGAAACATTCTACACGCAATCTAAGGACCTTTATCTAACATGCCTATGAAGTGCACACAAAAAAATTATAAAATAATAATAATAAATATAGCTGCAAGCAGCGATAAAGTGTCCAAAGCCAAAAACACCTCAAATCATGAACACAGCCTGGGATGTGCGTGAAATCTTGCAAGCACATTCCCAATAGGTCAAGGAACAGATACCAACCTTCTCACATTGGCCTGTTATAGCGCCACCAGCGGGTCAACCTTTGCACAACACATTTTTGGAACAAAATGGACAAACTTTGATGTCAGTAACGTCAAAGAGAGCACTGCCTGCGATCTTGACATTTTGTGCTTTTATAGCCATTGTTTTCTGGCTTGAAGCGAGCCCACAATTGTTTCGAAGGAACAATATTTTTCTAGTTACATTATGAGTTGCTACTGACTCGAAAGAATGAGGTCAGAAACAGTACTTTACTCTTCCGTTGTGTAGCACTGAAATAACACATTTATTTATCTGTTTATTTCTATTTGAATACAATCAATGTAATGTAAATACACCGGATTGTGTATGTTGGTTAAAAAAAGAGCTTAATGTTTTCTCATTTCCTGGAAAATGAACATTTTGGTGTTAGCTGGTTTTAGCCCGACAGCAGAGCTATCATAGTTTAAGGTCTACTCTGCAAGGTCCTTGGTTCAATACTCGGCTCCACTAGGCTCTGTGTCGCCTGATTAAAGGACAACTCTGCATAACATCTAGGCTCATTTTCCTACTTCTATTGATCCCAGATGACTGTCCATGGGGTCTATTAGGCAGAAATGCCCCTGTTGTCTAGTTTCCCCAGCAGCCCTCATAGCATAGAGGCCCGTAAGCCTGTTGTGCCGAATGCTCACCCCAAAACATGATTTACGAGACTTGTGTGGGACAACCAAGTCATATATGTGAGTAAAAGCGATAGGCTTATGGGCTCCACTGAGCTGACCCCCATGGACAGTCATTTGGGATCAATATAAGTAGGAAAATGAGCCTATATGTTTAGTGTGAAGTTTTCCTTGCTCAAGTGTCCCTGAGCAAGATGCTTAAGCCCCAACTGCTCCCCCGTGTGCTCAGACTGCTCACTTGGAGCAAGCCACTGTTGGGTCAATGTAGAGAAGTAGCCTAATTGTCCCTCAGGGATCACTGCAAAAATAAATATCCTTTAAGTGGTCCACTTGTGGCCAGATCACCCAGGATGTTTTAATGACGTGTGTGACCAGACCCTCAGTCACTGGTTGAATCTTAGAATTGGAATAAAATCTTAGATGAAGTGCCTCTTATAAGACGCAAGACTTTCATATGTTGTTAATACGTTTTTCTAATGAGTATTAATGATTGGCTACTATGCAGGTTGGTTATCCTATGTGTGATGTATTCATTATGTGAAGGCATGCAGGACAGAGCATCAGATGGGCCTGCATTTCCCATTTTTAGAAAACATAGCTGAGGACATCAAAGAATATATTCAGGTCAGCCAGGCGGGGAGGCATCTGACTTATCTAATAAAGCCTGTAAGTGCATTTTATAGATGGCCACTAGCTGAGTGCATGCATTATCATATTAAAAAAAAGCAAGATAAATCTGTTCCGTCATGGATTAAACATGCCAGCCAATCAAAGCAACCCGGAGCACTCTTACTTGCTTTTGTTTGTCCATCTGCAGTTGAGTTTGTCCCCCCCCCCCCTTCATTATTCATTTTGTGAGACAGCCAGCAGAACTTGTGTAGTATGGGCAAGTGGGTTATGGGGCAGGGGTCATCGCCATGCTGGCTTGTGGTGGATATTTTTGTCAAAATTCCATCTTTGCCATGGACATAAAAGCTCTGAATGACCATAACAGATCTGTAACTCTGAGAGTGATCAAATGGTGCCAAATGAACCCATTTGTACACTTTTAGAGTTAAGGGGGTCCTTCCAAATAAAACATTTGAGAACCACTGGTACTAGTTGGACCAGTCCTAATATGCAATAGTGTCGTAGTGAATAAGTGTCATATTCTGAAGAAAACCTTGAGACTTGACATTCAGTAAATGGGTCTTATGATCAAAATAAGAACATTGTAATGGTGTGTAAATCTATAATTTGCCACAGACAAGACCATGTCTGTGCATATTGATGACCCCTGGCTCAAGTCACTGAGAGAGTTCATAAGATTTGGCAGAAACATCTATTTAACAACTTAAAAGGTTGGTTCCTCTGAGACCAACTCTATACACTAGGTCAGTTTCCCAACCTTTTTTCTTCCGGAGCACACCTTTTATAGCCATCTATGTATAATTTACACTGTATATGCATGTGTGTGTGTGTGTGTGTTTTCATCTACTTTTTATTGCTGCTACAAAGTATGCGGAACCAGAACAAAAAGATTACTCTCATGTACACAAGATGTAGCATTATAAAATAGCACATTTGGCCAACAACACATACCCAGTGACTTAAGTACGTGTCTCATCAACAATAAAGCAATCAAAAGGTATGGGTGGTACCAACACTAAACAATCAGAAGTTATGGGAAGTGTCAACAATAAAACAATCAAATAAGGTTTGGATTCAGGACTGTACATCGATCATGCCATAAATAATACACACAACGCAGACATTCTGGTTCTTTGTAATTTTAATTCCCATAATTTAATTAGTTTAAATGCAGACATTTCTCACTAAATATTTTAAATAAAACAACATTACAGTACAATATATGCAAATCAGAAGACCTCTAAGATCTTGTAGAAGCCCATGATTTGTTTTCCTTTTTTTGTTTGTTTTCTATTGAACTCTTGAAGGACTGGACAGTTAAATAGCAAACATTATAAAGACAAAACACAGAGCAATAAAGTCTGCAGGCCAGCCAAGGAGCACATTCTATTACAAAACTAACCAGAACACTAGCTAGAGACACGCCACATCCTTGCTTGGTGCTGCCTCCTAAGATGAAAGCCAAGAGTTGACTCCCTTTGACCGTTTTTGATGAAGTGGTACAGCCACGCTAAAGGGAGAGGGCGCCCTTACACCATAGGTGGACATATACAATGCTGTTGTTACTTCATAGGCTGACCTATACAATGCTGTGACACCATGGGTTGACCTACACAATGCTGTTACAACCATAGGTGGAGATCCTTACTGTTAAACAGCTTTCTTTTATTGCACATTCAGGGAGATAAATGGCACGTTTTGTTTTTGCAGTGAACTGTAAAAGGGATGAACAGTTGCAAACTCCCTCAATGGCACAGCCAACACTCATTGATCCATACACATGATTTAATATTGATTTATCAAAAATGTTGTCCTCTCTTCCTTGAGCAGTGCATCCCTTGTCGGCCTATCAGGACTGAGAAGGCATGGAGAAAAAAAAAAGATATGACCATGTGAGCTCCAAAAGGGGTCTGCAGAGCATGTAATGTCATGCTTTTGCTGCACAAACCAGATACATGTACCACTGGCATTCATCTCTCACACCGGATTTGACCGAAACTCCAGAGCCTGTTCATGCATAAACCTGATGCAAATATGGAGGACAGGTTATTATCATTAATTTCAACCTCTTATTTGTCCATGTGGGGCATTTAAAGTTAAATTTGTCTTTAACAGACTGAAGCAGTAATGCTTTTGCCATGTTACTTGAATAGCCTGAATCCCATTGATTGCAGTACTTATTTCTACCAATTATAAATGGATGTCTGATTCACCTAGGCTACCGTAAAAAAAAAAAAGACACCAGCTCAGTGCAGCCCCCTGTATGGCCCACTGCATGTTGAAGAGGTAAATGGTATGAGCTTCAAGAGTGGAGTTCACCTGTTCAAGATGAGGAAACAAATCCAGACCATCCTGATCGTGTCTATACTTTCAGTTTCTGAAAGTGTTCAGACCCCAAATTTACCCGTTTCCAATTTCTACCGTTGCTAGTCATAGGACTTGCATTATTGAAACAATCGCAGTAAAATCCTTGAGTCCTAACTCAATGTACAAATGGAACCAAATGGACCCGTATGGGTCTAGATGCCTCCATTTGGTCACGCTCCAGAGTTGAGTGAACACTGGAGACTTTACTGTGTACTTTGTTTCCTTTTGTTGTCAGCGACCTGTGGCTCCAATCTCGCAGCTCATAATGAAAGCGGTAGGGAAACAAAATTACAAAGTGTTTTTGTCTAATATTCAAAAAATAAAAATGGTCATCTAAAAATCGGATCTATTGGCAACAGACACATTAATCTCCATCTTGAGAGAACACGCAGAGTTAAGTAGAACTGTGGCACCAGCACCTGTGAGGAGGGTGCACTTCTGTGACATAGGGCCACTTCCCTGTATTGCTGCCGTTATGACAGTCTTGAGCCTAGTTCAGACCAAAGATTCGCAACGAGACGAAACCGTTAAGCCCGATTTATTCCTCATCGTATGATGGTGGCACATGCCAAAAGTAGTAAATCTACAAGCTTACAATGCGTTGCAAATGTGACGCGTCGCAAGCTTGTAAATCTGCCATTTTCAGCACAACGCCATGACGGAGCAGAAATTTGAGCATTAGAACGTTGCAGAGGAAACTTTTTAATCTAAATTTCCCCTTGTGACCAAATCCTCTGTCGCTATGCCAGATTTCTACTCAACCAGCAGCATGTTCTCCAAAGTGTCTGGTAGCTCGCTCAAGGTTAAAACTCAGATATGGTAGAAAAATATATAGTTTTGATGAAATTTCTCTATTTATTCTCTTCATTATTGAATTGCACCCATACATGCAATGTTAATGCGTGGTAGTAGCAGTGTAAAGTGACTTGATTAGCACTACTACTACAACACTAATAAACCCCAAAAACAAAACATGAGGAAAATGAGTCATTATCGTGCGCACTCACTTTTACTTTCTAGACACTTCTGGTTATTTTTTATTCTTGCACTCGATAATTCATGGTTAATAGTTTGTCTTTCATTGGCATCATTAGGCAACAGTTTTATTTATTATTTTTTTCCAGATACTCTACAATATGGTTAAGATGTAAACACCACGATACTTAATCATTCTGTTGTATCTGCACAAAGTAAAAACACAAAGTTACAAGGCAAGTGGCCACTTAAGCATAGATTTGTTCATGAGAAGAAAAGAAAAAAAAAAAGATAAGAAAATGAACACACCACAAGAAATAAAACCCTGCCACATTATGCGTCAGGTTTGTTCAAGATCAAAAAACGAAAAGCTGTAGATGTTTGTTCATTTTACAGGTCAGAGACTCTGTTGAAGCTGGTGATGATCAGTGCTGTCCCTCCGAGAACAGCTCATTGAAAAATAATCCTCACAATGACATCATTAAGCCTCGTTCTAGCGCTCAACTTGACCTCGTCTTTACTTTACACATCTAGTCACCTTGTGTTTGCCAATCGCCAGCCTTTTCATGGTAGCATTTACAATGACAGAAAAGTAGCATTAAAAAACTGCCAAATTGTTTTAAGGTGACGCGTGATCGGTTCATGTTTCTAAGTTGAAAAGCGGTTGTCTTCAGGGCGAGCGACAAACGTATAGATTAGGCTTTGGCCTTTAACCACTTAAACCCTGTATGGTTGAGCGGAGTCTCTCAGGGCTCTATACTAGTGTATTTTCTGTTATTATGGGGAAAGCTTACTCGCTCAACGTAGCCCATCGATAAGCTCCATCTGCTATTTTCTGCCAAAGCTTTCCCCACATTACGGATGCTGGGGTTTAAAGTGGTTAATGGTTACAGGTGTTCCATACACACCAACATCGTATTTTCTGTAGTAGTGTGAGAGTTTGAAGCTGTGATGACCCAATTTCTGATGAATATCCGACATGATAGGGCTATAGCAGTGGTTCTCAAACCCCCAGGGGTTTCAGAACAGTTAATATAACATCAAAATCACTTTTTGGAATTCTTTTAACAACAAAAATCTTGTATGAGGGCCCCAGGCACAAAATATTTTCAGATGGTAGTCTGCGGCCAAAAAACATGAATTTGGGGGTCCTTCCCACCAAAAGGTTTGAGAACCACTAGGCTATTAGAACTGGTAGAGGGGATATTTTATGTAGCCTACATAAGGGATATGAAGTTGGGAGATATGAGATTCAAAAGACCCTTCGACCACAGGACGAACATTCATCAGAAAAAGGATGGCAGAGGGCAAAAGCCCTTTATAAGGGCAATACAGAAGTTTACTAAAGGGCACAGAGCCTTCGACATTAGGAAATATCAGACGACCCCTGGAAATGCCCTCTGTATTTGTTTATGTGCATGTGACTGACAAGGCATACATGTATAAGACCGCTTATAATTGGCATGTTGATATGGTGACAGTTAAGCCAATCTATACGCGGTTGCGTGCCGATGTAACACACCAAAATGACCAGATCCACAAGCTCACAACCCATCGCAGCTCGGCGCATTGCAAGCTTATACATACTGTATGTATTTCGGTGTGCGACACCCGCCTGCAACAAAGTATAACAGGGCTTTTACTGTGGCTTACTTTGGCATGGGACGTGATGCTGCATTAATCCACATCCCAAAACACACATGCGTTAGCACGTGGAGACTCACAGTACATTAATTTGTCTTATCAATACCGTAAAATTCATCCGGTAAAAAGTGATGAAATGAGAGGGAAATTGCAAGTTTCCCTAATAATTACTGATACAGTAGCAGAGCAGATCATTTCCTCCCCCCCTCCCCCTCCCCATAAATGAGGTTTGTATTGGACTTGAAAGCAGCGCATAGACCAAACTGAAGAGACTGCTCCTACTCTGTAAACCTCAGAGAAAAGCATTTAGCTGTAAGTGTGTGTCTGCTCTTATCTCTGTCAACGCGGTGATGCACTCTTACACTATATGGCCAAAAGTCAACGGACACCCATTCTAATTGGTGGTTCTAAGTAGTGCTCTTTGTTCCAGTTAAGTGAAATCTTTAATGTCACGGCTACAGTGCCATCCTAGACAACGGTGTATATTTTCTGGGGAATTTCCGCTTTATTTCTAATAGTGACAGTGAGTGAATGCATGCAGTGAATAGCCTCAGCTCGGAACCAATCCCAGGATTGTGTATAAAGTTATAGTAGCGAGGGATCAAGGGATGTTGTGTTTGGCCTTGTGTAAGAAGGTAGTCTCAATGTCTATGGGAAGATAATGGGGTAGATTTTGTCGTAGTGGTCAACAAATGGACGTGCAATCGCTCAAGGAAAAGGGAGTATTTACTGGTCCCCGGGGGGAATACATTTTCTGCATTCACCCAACAGATGGGTGCTCAGATGGCTAAGATGAGCGTGTGTGGGGAAGCTATTAGGGGTTAAGTAACTTCCACTGGGCAAGCCGAGGATCGAAACCGTTGACCCCCACGATTCCCAGACGGCCTCTCTACCCACTCAGCTACGGCCAACTATGCCCGTTATTTGCTTCCATTCATTCATGGCAACAGTTGTACCACTTTGCAGAGGACACATTTCACGTAGTAGTATGTGTACTACATTTTAAATGGGGAGCACAAAGTTGTCTAGCAAGTCATTTTAACTATAGCATTAAGATATCCTTTCACTGGAACAAAGTACACAAATTAAGAAACATTAGAAATGATGTCCACTGACTTTTGATAATACATTGTATGACATCACATAGAGCCCTCTTCCTCTTAAAAAAAATCCCCCAAAACCTATAGAGTATTTACAGTACAAATTACATTATAGTACATCATTAAAAAATATGATATCCATCTTCAAAACATACAGGACCTCTTGTTAAAATTACCACTTTTGGCAAATCAGGGTTTGCTATGGTCTCATGTAGGAAATGAAAACAAATGGACAGTCCAGTTCCGCCACCCTCTCTGAGGCCTCTTCTCTATTTGACCCAGTCGTACCTTCCAGGATAACATGTTGGGGTGAGATGAAGGATGGGTTGGTTGACCACACGCACATATTGCTTTTGTTTTCTTTTTACCATAGAGCAAGCTGCAGAACAACAAATCACACTAAAATAATCCAATATTACAATATTTACAGTGTTTTCTTTTTTTTTCTATCTCTTTTTTTTAAACGGCATTTCAGAAGGATAACTCTCCTCACCGTCTGTGCCATCTTGGAGGTGGCAAGAATGCAACAAAAGTAAATACTTTTATAGATCTGCAGGCATGTAACATGTTTGTGCAAAATTAATCAGCAATTAGGTTTTTCTTTTTGTTTATCCGTTTCTACATTCATGTCACGTAATGAAGAAACAGCAAAGTTAGCGCATTCGTTTCTCCGCTGGATCATGTTTTAGAGTGATCAGGGAACCCTTAGTGTATTCTTTATGTACAGCGGGTTGATAGTAACATGTCGGTTACAGATGTTCCTGACACAAAGACCAGGAAAGGAATAAATACAAATGAAAAAGATCAGAAACTCAAATGAGTCAGAGATAAGTGGATTGTTGAGCCAAGCAGCATGGGAACCAACCCTCCTCACAGTACAACAACCCAAACTATTTATCCTTTTTGTCTCTCTCTCCCTTCATTCCCTCCGGTTAAAACTCAATCCCTTTCCTTTACCTGGATCTCAGTGCTCTCTTTCTCCCTAGTCTCCCTCTCTCTTGCTCTCTCGCTCTTTCGTTCTTTCCTCTCTCCTCTGTTTGCCCTCACTGCCTAGCGGCCTCAGACGTAGGGTAGGATGCCGTAGACAAACAGGGCCATGACAGCAGCGCTGAACAGGCCAGCCACGGGCACGGTCACAAACCAGGCCAGGAAGATGTTGCGGAAGAGGCGCCAGTCCACCGCCGTTTTGGAGCGGATCCGGCCCACGGCCACCACTGAGCCCACCTGGGTCCACGGAAAAGATGGGAGAGAAAGAGAGAACAATCAACAGCAGCACAGCACAAAATCTCTTATCCATTTTCAGTCACTTGAGACGCTCTGTAGAGCAACAGGTTGCCCAGGCTTTTCTTTCCCCTGGAAAGGTCGTGAAATTGCCTTTGGTGACACAGGGAGATGTACTTCTGTAACATGTGGCGCTCTCCCCTGGTTTATTTTAAAACATGGTAAAGGAGCACCACAGTTGCCCGACCACACTGGTCAATGATTGACTTTCAGCAAACTTAATTGGCCCGACTGGATCTTTTGGAGGATACAACTAGAAAAGAAAAGCCTGTGCGAAATCCCTCTGGCTCTTCAAGGTCAGCACTGAACAAACCACTTGTGGGTTAGTTAGAGAAAGCCGAACACAGCACTCAACAGTAACTTGTGTTTAAATGTTGATTTCAAAGTCGAAAAATTGGCAGAACTCTTCTTTTTTTACAAAGACTTTCACTTTTCTTCAAGTCAAGGCAAATGTATTAATTTGTTTTACAGTTAATGTATTTTTATTTAAGTAGAATAAAAATACAATTAATTACTTTCCTTCCAGCTGTATAAATATTTCTGCGTATTTCAGACTTCAATCAACAAATTATTCTTTATTCTTCACTCACCTTTGTTTTCTTCTCTTTTTTAAAGTATGCATGGCAATTTTATAAATATACAACAATAATAATAATTGAGTGGCAGCTTCATGTTCACATGATCAGTATGTACAGTGTATGACTCTACTGAGCTCTGTTAATTCAAAGTGCAGGTGGGTGGAACTAGGGCAGGGTTTCCCTAAGTGGGTGCCATGGTACCCTAGAGCCCGGATCATAGTCGGGTCCGCGGTGGAAGGCTATCCACCGCGGTGTAGTCTTTTCGAGTCTTTTTGAGTCATGAAACTACAACGTTACATCATTCCTCGCGGTGGAGAGCTTTCCACCGCGAGTCCCAACACATCTCTCTGTTTTTACTATCAGACAGACAGGCTCTTCACCCCGTTCACTGATTGGTCAATCTAGACTAGTCAGTCACGGTGAATAGGACTCCACCGTGGCGTACTATGATGGCCTGCACTTATTTTCTGACTTGAGGTGGAAAGCTTTCCACCTCAAAGTTGCGGTGGATAGCTCTCCACCGTAGACTATGATCCGGGCGTAAGGTGCCGTGATGCCAGTCCAGGAGTGCTGCAGAATAATGTGATAATATTTGGAATGCATAAATATCTTTTCAGTAAGTTTAACAACTTAGACCCTCTATGCTTAGTAAAACAGACGAGATCTACCCCAACTCTCTCCACCAAAAATAGACGATCTAGATCGAATATCTTTGGTGAACCTTCCCCACAGAATAGATGCTGGGTTTCAAGTGGTTAAATGTCAAGTATAAAGTTATTTTCAGTCAGTTCTGATGGAAACTGATATTTCTCTGCGACATAACGTATCTCAGGCAGAAAAATGCATTTTTACGTAGCTTAATATGATATAAGATTAAAAAAATAAAATCAGGGGTGTTGTGGATGAAAAAGTTAATTACAGGGGTGCCCTGAGCAAAAGAGTTTGAAAACCCCTGAACTAGAGAGTGTTAATGAAACTAGGTGTGTGGAACTAGAGAGAGAGTGGAACTACTAGACAGTGCCTCGATCAGCCTGCTCTTATACGGCAAACGTAACCCGAGATGCCTTCATTCATGCCGACAGCTAAATCTGTGAGGCCAAATCAAGAGCAGTCATGTGTAGAGTTCCTCACTGAGGCTAACCTTTGCCCTACACTAATTCAAGATTTGTATTTATCTGTTTATTTTCAGTCAAGGAACATGAAGGTTAAATTGAATCGAATTAAATTGGTTGTTCAATAGCTATTCTCTTACTGTACGTTTAAGACTATGAAGTATAGAGCTTATGAAATAGTCAGTCACTGTACATTATCACCCCAAGAGTGCCACCTCGGCGTACAGCATCAATTCAGTTACACAAATTAAGGAACTTCAATGCAAAAAACGCACCTGAAATGGCCATTTTGCATTCCAGTTAAATTAGCATAAACTGAATTGATAGCTGTACTGCTCACATACACAGTTTAACAAGAGCACTGACAGAGGTTGTCCGTTAATTCACAAAATCTATGCAATTTTCATTTGAACAATTACAATTACATCTTTTAAAAATATAAAATTACAAATGTCATAAAAACGACAAATTAACTGGCTTGCAAAGCATGACATTCATATACTGTATGTATATGAATGTTTTAGTTTAACAACCTCTATCAATACCCTGGACAAAATCAATCATATCAATCAATCGATCAAGTCAATCAATCACTCACTCAGTAAATCACTCAAATCACCACCATAGATAGTTACAGTAACACTAATAATCAGTAGAATTACAGTAGCATATTGGCAGTGCAGTTGATTATTTTAGGTTTTAGAGGAAATGGGAGATTTTTAAGAATGAAATGGATGACAATGTTGATCTTGAGAAAAATGGTAATCAAATTAAACAACAGTTTTGGTCCTTGTGCCTTTTCCGTCCGGGCAGCTTTGTGTACTGTCAACTAACCATGTCTGTGTGCATACAAATAATTAAAACTTTAACTGCAAGGGTGTTTAAGTGGTGTCTTGTGAACTGGTCTGACCTCCGAGTGAATGGAGTCATGGCTGGGGCAGGGAGCACCTGAGGTCAAGGATGTAACAGTATAGCCTCTCATTCATTTTAAAAGGGAGTCTGCTCGTGTGCCTTCATTACATATCTGCTAAGATGTTTAGCTATATGGAACCATACATACCCCTGGTGGTAGTAGGATTTAATCATTCTCCCTCTCAGTAAGAAAAATATCCTTCCATTTATTTATTTATTTAAGACATTTCTACATTTGGATGTCATTGTTTCCAATTATCGATAATATCCGTTCAAAAAGTCACATAGCAATTCACATGGATGCTGCTTGGGTGGTGTTTAAATTAGAAGGTGGATCCGTATGCAAAGTCACATGAATTAATATTCTAATTCAATATTCTATTGAAATTTCTGTTGCCTCGGTTAAGTCAACTGAGTTTTGGAAAAAAGTAGCAGTTCTAATGGGCATGGGGAAGGTTAATACGAGAGATAAAGACAACATTAAATATAGGGAGCCTTCAGCCTTCATTGTATTCTTCATGAGTCCTTTATGTATTTGGTTATGGTTATGGCGCTAAACCTATCCTGGATTAGTCAGCAGTGTGCCATCGCCTCCATTTCTCCTGTTGTCTTTTATTAAATTCCACAAAAGCTACAAAACAGGCTCGTCAACCTGGCTGCCTCGAGGAAAAGTGCACAAAGATCCAAAGCTGCAACTTCCCAGAGTTGTGATTGGCTCTGGTTTAATGATTTGACAGCTAAGGGAAGGGAAGTGATGGTGTGGAACTCAAAATGGAAGGGCGCTCTATCACAGCTTCACTACCACGACTCTGATACCTTGCAGTGGGTGGAGCTTATTGGGATGCCCACATTGGATGCAACAAGCACTGTTAGCGCACTCATTACTTCAATGCAAAATCCGCTGTGAAGACAGATGGAGAGGGACAGAGGAGAGGAGAGGAAAGCAGAGAAACGGAAAGGAGGGGTTGGGGTGAAACAGTGGAAACACAAGTTGAGATGGGGTGGAGTGAGTGGAGAGGGTGGGGGTAGGGTAGGGGGGGGGGGTGCTGTTCAGGGGTCCAAGGTCCAAGCTTCAGCAGGGTAGAGGAGGGCCCACATATCAAACCATGCTGTGAGTGCTGAGAGGGTGGGTCGGGATGGGACAGGGAATGAGACACCATTGATGGAGGGAAGGGAAGGGAAGTGAAGGGTGCTTGGGGGTGATATTCTGCCACTTCGCCCAGCCTGGATCCCTTCAAACCTGGAAAGACAGGAGGGGATAGGGGCTCCCCACCACCTCCCCAGGACCACATTGGAGGCAAGACACTCAGACCTGTGACACCGGTGCGCTTTGGACCAGTATCTCTTCATGGAGAGTCAGATTTGCTTTGGACCAGTGTCTCTTCATGGAGAGTCAGATTTGTGCCCGTAGGGCGATTGTCAAGCATGAGAAGGGAATCAATGTTGAAATATTTGTGATTTTGTAGGTAGGCGAATTATGCCATCAGAAAGCACTTGCAAACTGAAAACAAGAACATCAGACAGACATGCATAAATATCAGACATGACATCAATAAAAGACAAATGTTTGCAAGGCTGACTGAAGGTTTTCTGAGTGGGGGGTGGTCAGATGGCAACTGGTCTTTGTGTCAGTACCCCTCCTGTGCTCTAGGGGGCGGTGTGAGCTCCCTGTCCCCTGGACATGCCCTGTGGGAGGGGAGGGGTTGAGAAGGCCATGAGCAAGGGCCAGTGATGCTCTCCGCTCGGTCATACCTTGCAGTGTGTGGTACTGACAGGGATGCCGATATTTGAAGCGAACACGACAGTGAGGGCGGATGCCAGCTCTATAGTGAATCCGCTGCGGAGGAAGGAGGAGGGGGAGGGAGGGGCAAAGAGACATCCTTCATTGTAATGCCTGGGACACGTGGTTGAAGGCATGGGCCAACCACCTTCCACTAAACATACCGTACATTCATGGACAACAGCGCTCTTGCATGCATACCAACACACACACACACACACACCCACCAACTTGTAGTAACAGTGGGAAATCCAATCCGCAAAGGTCGTCAGTTCCTGAACGACGGCAGATCATACAGCCGCCAAAAAGACGGTTATCTGCACGTGGACTCAGCCTAAAGCCCCTTACAGAAAGCACACCTATTACGCCAACCGCTTTAGCAGCAGGGCATGTTTTGACAACAACCCCTGTTCCCCTTTACAGCTAAAGGAGGTAGATAAGTCCTGCAGTTAGTAGCTCCACCTACACTTTTTTGGGAGAACTTGGAACATTTGCAAAGCAGGGTCAATTATATAACTGTGCCACAGAGTAAAGTCATCTCCAAAAGACAGGAGTATCTAGGTTTGCGAGAGCGACCCCCGGGGCAAAGCTTGACTAGGGCCAGTTGGCCTGTTTGCTCAGCAGCCTATCTGTCCCTGTACACTGTAAAATCTTTAGTGTTAATTTAACCCATTCAGACCTTTTTTCTTAATTCAAATGTATTCAAAAATGTTCAAAAACAGCAGATGTTTTAAAAAATAGCAAGATGTACAGGCTCTCTGTGAGCTTGTAGATCTGCTATTTTTGAATAGCCAAATCTAAAAAAAAAGAATCACACAGATGCATACCCTGGTTAACTTCCAAGAATGGGACCGGTTCGATTAGAACACTCTTCTGAGTTAAATGAACACTGTGATATCAGTTACCTCCTCCCTCCCCCCCTTAAAATTCCAATCCATTTAGTTTACATAATACTGCGACACACATACCATCATAAGAGTTCCGCGTGGTACAGTACATACTCAGCTGCACCACACCGCATGCCAGCACTGTCAGCATGCCAGCAGTGAGCACACATGCATGCCTTCTTGTTCCGTGCCCCGACCGACCGGTCTGTCAGAACCCCCGCTCCTAAAACAACCTCTAGTGTCAGGATGATGAGTGGAAACAGACACTTGAAGAAAAACCAGAGCAAATTCCTCTTTGTGAAGCGAAAGAGCCATGGTGGCGAGAGAGAGGCAGAGAGTGAAAGAGGGGGGGAGTCAGAGAGCTGTAAAGCTGAGGTAAAATGAATGTGACAGAGCAAGCGTGAGAAAGACAAGAGACAAAAGGGCCCGCTATATGCTCCGGTGTCGCTTATCAAAAATAGCAGATCTACAAGCTTCACGACGCATAGCCACGTGACGCACTGCACTGCGAACTTGTAGATCTGCTATGTTTGTCGTGCGGCACTGCCGTATGACCTTCAACAATTCACCCTTTGTCAAGTCCCGCCCCTCTTCACACCCATTGGTTGCTGTGTCTTGGTGGGACAAAAGTCCTTTCTCTCCGTCCACTACCATTGAAATTCAGTTGCTTCTTATTGTTATTTTGAGTATTCAATTCTCATTTTAAACTAGGTTTCAGCCTCTCAGGTGCAGTATAATGACTGGGCATGTGTTTAAATGTTTTTATTTCTCCAAAGATTATGTTTTAGCAAATTCAACATAAAAAAGTCGGAACCAGGGCGGGACAAGGCAGAAAGAGCCTGCTGGTTGGTCAGTCAGGGACCAATCAGAAGGCTGACAAAGGGTGAATTGCAGCAATAGCAGAGAAGGGTGAGTGAGGGCTGGAGAGAGAGGACAAGACAGATTTAGAGACCAGCGCCACAGAAAGACAAAGACTGTGATGCAGTGAGAGGAGAAAGAGAGTGAGAGAGAATGTGGTAACAGAGAGGACAAAAAGGAAAATAATTAATGAAGACAGGGAGGAGGTGAGAGGAGGAGTACACGAATCAGGGCAGGGAGGATTTATCGAAGAGAAAGTAGAGAAGGAAGGAGAGGGGAAACAGAGGGAGGGAGAGAGAGATAGTCTGTCTGGCGTCCCTCCCTGTGGTTGGGGACTTAAGGCCACATTTCCCACTGTGGCTTCACCTCCTCCCCCATCCACTCTTCCTTCTCTCTCTCCCTCTCTACTTGGAACGCCTAAAGTCACCAAACATCCTGTAGCCTGGTTTGAAGCTGATGCCAGGCAGCATTTTACCCATGTGCCTGACTCATACCAAATGCACGCACATGCCCACGCACCACACCCACACCCACACACACACACACACACACACACACACCCTTCGACTGATTTCCATTGTCTACAGTCATTCATTCCCCAACGTTAACGCTGCAATCCGCAACCATTTTGTGATGCTATAATTTCACATCACCCAGTCTGTCTGTATGGTAAAGCTTGTTAATACAATATAATTACGTCTGCAGTGGATGGAGGTGGTCTCCCTGCTCTTCTATTGTGAAATGTAGGCCCTGTGACCAGGTAGCAACACTGCTCGTTGACACATGGGTTATTGCCTGAAGCGCAAAGCACAATATCTCCCCTTCCCAGGCAGCCGTTCAGTCTTGGCTCACTGGTGGAATGCTTGCCTACCGCATGGCTAGGATCCCAGGAAGGACCTGGAACGCATTCGTGTCACTCTCGATTTTAACCACTTTAACCATTATTTTATGCTTTAGCTTTTATGACAGCACAGCACCAAGTGCCGCGCTGCGAACTTACAAACCGTTTTCTTGAGCGCTTCCCTGTAGAGAGCTCTGCCGCCATTTCTGCGGTGTAAGCCGCAGCCAGTGGTGGAGTAGAAGTAAAATGATTAAAAATGGAAATACTCAAGTAAAGTAGAAATACTCAAAATTGTACTTAAGTACAGTACTTACAGTAAGTAAATGTAGGCTACAAGTTACTTTACACACCATTTACACCGCAGAAATGGCGGGCGGCGCCCTCTACAGGGTGTTGCTCAGGAAATCGGTCTATCCACCTCTTTCCGCGGGAGTTTACTGGAGATTATTTGGACCACACTTCCGGTTTAACAGCAGACATACAGTACAAGCTCACGTCGCGCCACAGATGCAGCCCGTTGTGAGCTTGTAAATCACACTCGGCTGCGGTGCCGGAAGCTCGGTACAACGTCTGCGCAATGCACTATGGGGCGTTGGAAAGCCGTGGATAGATCTGCTATATAAAAACGTGCACAAAAAGTAAGGAAACTTGATTTCGGTCCATTATATCTCCCCTTTAATAATACTAATCAGTATTGTTTTTGATATCATTCTTATCATTGATTAGTCACCTTTACAACGAGGTACAGCTTGTAAGCATCGGGCATTCATGGAATGAGCAACACAGCCAAACGTGTGGGTAGCGCCGACCAAATATTTGCCAAAATGTAATACTGTTCTGCTGCACTCTCCTTTTGGGCTTCAAGTGCTGGCAAGTGTGTGCCAGTCACAGGTGTGTGTGCAGGTCACATGTGTGTGCCTAGCAGCTGATCATGTATTCTGCCAGAATTTGGGCCCCAATGCGATCCCTCCAGGATGACAACCCTCACCCCCACAGAGCCAGGATCATCAGAGAGTACCTCCAGAATTTTGGAGTGGAGAGGATGGAATGGCCTGCCATGAGTCCAGACCTCAACTCAATTGAACACTTGTGGGATCAACTGGGGCGAGCTGTACGTGCTAGAGTGACCAACAGAACCACGTTGGCTGACTTGTGACAAATCCTGGTTGAGGAATGGGGTGCCAATGCCATCCCACAGCAAAATGTGGCTAGGTTGGTGACCAGCATGAGGAGGAGGTGCCTAGCTGTTGTGGCTGTGAATGGATCTGGATATGTTGTGTATACATGGCCAATATGTGTTGTTTTTTCTTGCCCTTATTACTGTGGGAGAGTGCAATCTTCGATGCTCCAAGCAACAAAGGTGAATACCAATAGAACAGTATTACAGGCCATTTTGGCAAATATTTGGTCTGCGCTACCCACACGTTTGGCTGTGTTGCTCATTCTACGAAGTTTACAAGCTGTACCTCATTGTAAAGGTGACTAATCAACGATAAAAATGATATAAAACACAATACCAAGGGGAGATATAATGGACCGAAGTAAAGTTTCCTTACTTTTTGTGCACGGTTTTATATATACTTTTTGCACATCTTTGAATATATACGTAAATATAGAATCTGGTCAAAATATTCAAAGACTTGCACAACTTTTCACGATTGCAAGATCTACAAGCAGATCTACAAGCTCGCTGTGCTGAGCTTGTATATCTGCTATTTAATAGCTAAAGCATAAAATAATGGATAAAGCTGTCTAACACATGCGTTCCAGGTCTTATGGGTTAACCATCACCACTGCATGCCCAACCTTTTCCAACTTGAGAGTCACTCTGACCATAAAATAGATTCTTGTGTGCACACACCCACACATATACACGCACACACCACATAATACACACACACACACACACACACACACACACACACACACACACACACATACCACAGGTGCACATTCTCATAATGTGTGGGGAGACCAGGACAGTAAAAATAAGAGTGTCCTCCTGACAGATGCAAGTGGTTTACTAGTCTCATGTGTCCGTGGGGAACGGCGCTGGCTAAGTGAGCTCTTGGGCTTTGTGTGTTGTAGAGTAAAAGGCTACTCATTTATTCATAGCTGTTAAATGAGGAGTCAAAGGACAAGTGTGTTTAGAGTGCGTCGTAATGCTACTTCATAACCTATGCCAGATTATTGTGGCAATTTAACCACTTCCACCGGGGCCATGTCCCCACGTTGGGCAAGTCGTTATTGTCAAAATCAGTTTTCAAAATGTTCAAAAATAGCAACAAATAACAGTCAGATCTACGTACAAGCTAAGATCATAGATAATTAGCTGTTTTCTTGGTTTGGGAATTTAGTTTTAAGCCATTTTGCAATAGGGGAGGCCCGCAGCTAGAGGCCATTGTTATTTGGGGGTTCTTGGCATCGAAAGGTTTGGAACCCCTGCTTTACAAAGTGGCAATGGAATGCTTAGCATACAACATGACACTTGCTTGGAGGCTTGAATTGCTCCATCTTGCCACAGTTAAGTTGATTTTGATGCTATAATCAACGTGTTATTCCTGTGAATTTTACTGTGTCTGCAGCAGTGGCTGAAGAGGTAGAAGAGTAGCCGTTCAGTTTTTTCCAAACAGTTCTGCTAAATACTAACTACATTGGATTCATTGGATCATTTTTTCCCCATTCTATAAAAAGTAACAGATTCGGACATACTAAAGCAACGTCTTGGTATATTATGACATCTGAAAAAGAAGCAACCATTAGGTCCAAACACAAGACAGACAAGCCATTTCACACAGACATACATTTCACAGCAACAACGTAGTCACATTTCTGTTTACTGCCAGCATGGGCACATTTATCTTTACGGACGATTGAAATGTCACGTGAAAGTCATCAGATAACACTGTAAAGCACCAGATATGTGCATTATTTACATTCCAGTGTACCTGCATGTACATAAAAACCTTCCCAGCTAGGCATTGTATACTATTACTGGAGCTGATTTGTTAGCATCAGCAAGATCAGGTCTTTTGTGTGTACCAGCGAATAGAGATGTCAACTAGACAGACAGACCGAACGTGCACACATGCGCACCCCCACCATATTTCGTCCTCACCTGGAAGGAGTGATGGGAGTCAGGTCCTTTCCCATGGTCTGGATGACACGGCGACCCCACACCCACAGACCACAACAAATGCCCACACCGCCGTAGAAGAGCAGCCAGATGGGTGTGGCGGCGTCCTGCATCACCCCGCCCTGATCGTAGATCATCCACAGCGCCACCAGGGGCCCGATGGCATTACTACAGGGGAGGGGAGTAAAAGAGCACATTAGATTTAAATCAATCTAATCACATAATAGTGTTGAAAAGGCAGGTCAGCTTTCTGAATTGACACATTTCTTTGTGCTAATGTAAGCACGGATACCTAATAAAATAATAAAACCCATGTGCACATCACAAAGTGTTGAGGAAATCACATTTTACGACAAATATTTACACAAATATTTCATGCAAATCACTGTCATGTAGTGCTTTAGTGATTATGTTGCCATATGGCGTGCCATATGCAGTGTGAGCAGCAGGGGGAGACACCAGCACCTGACATCGTTGCCTCCATGGGCAAAGGAGCCGAAGCAGGCCGTCAGGATCTGCAGGAAGTGGAAGAGCAGGTACACTTCAGGCTTGTCCTTCTCCTCATGCTCCTCCTCCATCAGGTCATCAAGGGGCACGGGGCCCCCCGGGGCCCCACCTCCTGCGCCGCCCTCCTCCTCCGTCGCTTCTAGCTCCGTAGCCAGCTTCATCTCAATCCCACCCTCTTCCGCCTCGATCTCCGCCTCCGCCACGGCGTTGCAGTACGACGAGTAGCTGTCGTAGCGCACCCGCTTCTTGGAGTACGACACGCTGTTGCTCCTGCCGCCGCCCTCCACCAGCTTCTCGCTGTCATCGCGGGACTCGGTGCGCACGAGCGGCTGCACGGGCATGCCACAGATGGCGGCCGTGTAGCAGGTGTAGCTGTTGTTGCGCCGCAGCATGCGGTAGTTGTTGTCGGGCTTGGGGCCCTCGGAGTCGCTGCTGTCCATGCGGCCCAGGTGGATCTTGTGGAGCAGGTCCTTGTACAGGCCAGAGTCCTTGTGCACAGTGTGGTACACCTGGCCATCGCTGCGCATGTGACCGTCGAACACGCTGCCGTTGGAGATGGGCGACTTCAGGGTGCCATTGGTCATCGAGTTAGTGCGACCTGGATGATGGAAAATTCACAGAAATAACATTTCAATTTTATCCATTAGTAAATATATTACCGTTTATGATGGAGATATAATGTCCCCCATTATAAATAATAGCTGTATAGAGGCCTAGACATAAGTATGTTACGCACATCCTTTCTAGCGCTGGTACAGGACAAAACAAGTTACAAAACCTAAAAGCTTAAAAATAATTGACTTTTCTTACACGTTACACATTTTGTCCTGCACCTGACCTAAAAAGGATGTGCATAACATGCTTATGAACTAGAACATAACATTTCCATTCAATGATTTAATAGCTTTGACATTTCATATTATTATAACATCTTATTTAAAATCACTGGACAGAATCTCACCATAGGCCCTGCCGTTGGGAAGGATGGTGCCCCCGTTAGCCAAGCTGCTGCTGAGCTCTCCAGAGAAGTCGCGCCGCTCGCTGCTTCCCCCGGTAAGCGGCTGCACGGCCTCGTCCGTTCCCTTGGCCCCCGGTAGCTCCTTGAAGACGGGGCCCTCCTCTTCCTCCTCGGGAATCTTGTCCAGACTCTCAGAGGAGATCCTAGAGAGAGCCTGCTCCTTTTTCAGACGACCTGTGGTAAGCAAGAGCAGCAGGAGGGGTACAAGATGGACATGTGGTACCACAACAAGCACAGAGAGGAGCAAGGTGCACCCAGTGCCCATCGTCTTCTGTGCTGGTTAAGAGGTGCCGTTGATGTTTGCTATTCAACACTCAGATAGAACACTATACCAAATACTTCTTCGGTCACAGACTTTCAAGTTGTGAATATTGTTTACAGTAAAATGGCTAATAAATTCAAGTCTGTAGGAGGTCCAACAGTATATTGTTTGGTTTACAGGAGAGTTGCGTGTGGGGAGGGCACGCAGACCCAGAATGTGATTTTAGAAACACCGGAGGCTTGTATTTTATTAATTATGCATGCCTTTTTTAATGCACCAAGATTACGTTAGAATGATGAAAGGCCTAGAACAAGAGAAAAATACAGAACAGCAGCAGCCTGTGACTACACGACAACATTCCGCACAGAACAAACCGGAATACAGGCACATCAGCTGATCCTACAAAACAAACTAATCCCATTTACACACTGACGGACTGCTTTTCCCCCAACACAAACACACCCCAACACAAACACACACTCTCAGTCACCAGACATTTCACTTTGATGGATGCAGTTGCGACGATTAGAACCAATAATATCACTCACAATCCTGGCTGGTATTCAGAGGTCACACCACAATATGCAACAGGTCAATTTGGTCTCAGTCACACAAGTAAGTGTTTCAAGTAGTGTGGCGTTTCTGTTGTACCAGCGTAAGATCTTTAGCAGAGTCATTGCCACAATAGCAGTGAATCTGAGCACCTACAGTAGCATAGTGCTGTGACTGCAGGCTACATGTGACTACATTCATTTATTACCTTTATGTCGAATAAAGGATTTTGCAGTAAAAAAGAATGAACCTGAGCAAAGCTTGTAGGTTCTTTCAACTGATGAATACAATTGTCACCGCACATGTGAATCACAGATATAGAAAAGACAGCACACAGAGTATAATGTTGTCCTGTGCTTTTTTTAAACACATTTGTTGCCAGGTAGAGGTATATAATTAATTAATCAGTAGCCAATGCCAGGGCTTTTCAGTGTTTTTACCTTATTTCCGAGACTCCTTGTACACACCACCGGTCCAAATGTAATCTAATTACTTCCCGTCCAGTGATACATGTATGTATTTTCTTTCACCCAGAAGAGAAAAATTACAACCGCCACCATCCGTGCTTTTGTTATGCTCCGTAGAGAAGGGCTTGTTTTAAACAAGAACGCGATCTGGACATTACGAGATAAATGCATTTTCTTTCACAGCAATCCATTGCAGAAAACAGAGCTTTCATTTCCAGGTGACTCCGGAAGGATTATGGGAATTTCAGTTTTTGCATCAGTGCCGGGTGCCACAGACTGCATCTACGGTTTATAAATAGGAAACGTTATATTCCAACTTAAAATCGGGTCTGACTTTAGTCGGGATAGTCACCCTGTGTGTGTTAATAAACCACAGGTATACCCACCCAGCAGAACAAGGCCACGTTGCATACGTAGGATTAATTGTCACAACTGATTGCCTTCAGCAGTGTGGCCTGTGATCTTACCACCCCCCCAGTCTTTGCGGTACACAGATGGGAAACAACTCGAGCCTCAAATGCACTTGGCAGAGAAGACTAAACCACATTCACAGAGTTCTTTGGAGGAGGTTTTCGAGGCCTTGGCAGTGGCCATGGAGAGAACACATCCGCTGGCAGTGGCTCTTTGGTGTCAGAGCACAGTGTGTGCTATGCCCAAGCCTGGCTCATCCGGGCCGGCTTCAGAGCACTCGCTTCTCAAACATCACGACAAAGAACGCACACACATACACACACACAGATACGTTACTAAAAAGATCTGCACATGACCCCACATGCATACGTAACCAGTATTGTTTAACATACAGTGGGGTTTTCAAAAGCAAAATGCTGCTAACCACTAGGGCTGGTGCGGTGGACTCATGGATTCATGGATTTTGAGTTATCGCAGTAATAAATCACTGTTTACCAACGGCGGTATCTCCCCCAAAAAAATTGTTCATTTGAATGATGAACTCTTTCTTGTCTCATGTCTCATCTCAAGGGTAACAGAAAAATGTTGGCGACCTTTTCGAGGTTGATTTCAGTTTTCAGTTTTTTACTACTTTTATCAAACAAAGACAGAAGACGCACACAAACACATAAAGTACCTACTTGCTATTTTTCTCCTCATCCAGGGACAGACAACGAACCAGACCACCAGACCACAGACCAGGGAGCCGGCCAGAGTGATGAGAAAGATGGCCCACACCGGCAGCAGCTCCAATCCCAGCACTACAATGAACACACGGCAGGTACAGAGAAATATGCACGAGAAACAACAATGCCTTGCAATTAGTTACTGTACATTGATCAAGATAATTAATCACTGGTTAAAAAAAGGTGTAGATGATATCCATTTCAAGAGAGTGCTTACGTGGAGCTCCAGTGTACATGATGGAGAATGTGTTGATCCCTATGGTTGTGGCATAGAAGAGGGGCAAGGCTCGCAGCCCATTGGGAACAGAGTCATCCTATTGATATAAAACAACAAACAAACCCCAGGTCCTGAGATCCGTCCACTCGTGGCTGTTTTGCATCTACTTTATTGTATTTGTTTTAAATCTTTAGGCTTTGTCCAATTGTAATCACAAGTGCTTAATCATCTGATCATGGGGGAGGGGGGGATTTTGCTCACACTGCTATCATAATAATGAGCCTGTGATCAAATGACAAGCTGCATGTGAGGTTCATTGAAGGACAAAATATGCTGGCTTACTACACATAATGGATAGCATGAATAGCAAGTCATTGGAATAATATCATTTCCATACACCTTTTAGGTTGTTAACCTCAACACAATGAATTAGACTGGCTAGAATAATGGTACGCTTAAGGCCATTCATTACACACCAAGATCGATGCCAATACAAAAAGTCACATTGCTCTGAATAGAGTGAATAGAGTGAGACTTTTGGTCTAATTTAATAATTGACAGATTTCTAATCACATCACAGTATTTGATATTTAGTTCAGAGTCAGACTAGCCCCGTATAGAACCTCACCCTCTGCTGCATACTGTTGTGCTCCGAGATGAGGTCCTACGGGGATATCACAGGCTGGGGTAGAATGCCTCCACATCGAGGTAGATCACCCTTTTCCCGAAATTGTATCCAAAAAGTAAAGGTAGTTCCACGCTCCCAGAGTATGATTTTCCATCCCACGGTACATAAAACATGCACTACGGCATGAAACAACCGCTTAAATCGCTAGTTTTGTAATGTTTTCCCATTCAACCGGAACTCCCCCGGCGGCAGTTGCCAGTACTGCTCCTTATTCTGCTACAATGGGAAAGGATCAGTACTGGCACCTCCCGCCGGGGGCTTTTCCGAATTTAATGAGACAAAATAAGCAGCCGTAGTGCATGTTTTATGTACAGTAAAGTCTTGCGGAAACAGGTGGATACAATGTGTAAAGTCCTTTAGCCTCCCAGACACAAGTGGCTGGCATTGACTATGAACCCTCCCTGAATTTGACCCAGGTACATAGCAAGTTGTCTGAGTTCATAATTATAACCTGTTTTACCCATATGAATCACCCACTCATAATCCCATGGATATGCCTTTAGGATGATTTACACTCTTCTCTTCCTAGTCTAGTCAGTGATTGCATGTTACACAAGAACCACTCGTGTTGCCAAATCCAATGGATTTCTGTGCTGAAATTATTTTGATACGTCTGTATGTGTACAGCAGTACAGCATTTGCAAGATGCTCACATGCAACGCAAACTATGAATCCGTTTGAATGTGCGTTTATTAACGTTTCGATGCGCGGACCGGTAACTATGCACTGCAGTAGGAACATTACAGTTATTGTTATGACGCAGTGAATGGATGCTGAATGTATTAGGATGTAACATTACTATTATAGCCTAAATTAAGCAGAAAGTGTTTGTGGCGATGGACTACAGTCCAGTAATCTCTCAGGACAGACTTGCATGGTCTGGCATGGTCTATAAAATACAGATGTTCTACCAAAACAAAGTTGTGTTTGAGAAATAAACCTCCACTGTGCATATCTTAAATAAGGCAACATGTCGAGCGCTGAATCGAAGACACCGTCCAAGATGTCAACGTTTCCAGGATTTGTGGAGAAATTATTATGGGTCAAACATAATTATTGCTCGGTTCCAGTAAGAAAGACCATTATGGCGAATTATACTTATGTACTGGAAGACATAACAAGAACTGTCAGTATACACGATGTCAGTCAACAAATCTGGAAATGATCAAAGAATTGCAAGTCTTGTGAAAGACATGACGCAGAGCACTAGTGCGAGACACAAGTACAGTGCTAGTACACCTACTGTACCACTCCATCACATGGCAAAAAAATAATATTGGCAAATATTAGTAGTTTTTCTTACTATCATCTAGGTCTATGCCTAATATGCAATGCCCATCAATCCCATGTCCCAATATTGCACTTTATACTTATTCAAGAGGATTATTTGCCATTTGTAACAATGTGCATGATGTAAAAATGTAACAATGTAGTAAATAAAAGAGTTGTAGTGTGGGAAAAGACTACAAACATGACAAATTAGGCTTTTGGCAAAATTGTTTTAACAAGTACGCTACCTTAAAGGCATTGATTTATATGCATGTACTCTGTTAGCCCCTAGTGCAGTGCTGTTGTTGGTTGGTAAAATTAGCTCGAAAGTGCGCGTCCGAGAGCCTCAGCATTGAGTTCCTGTTAGTCAATTAACTAAATATATTCCTAGACAACTGGCAACTACAGTGATAAAGAAAGCAATGTTAATCTAACATATAACAGGGGATATAAAGCATTTATACAGTAATGTGACAAATGGTGCAGGGCTGAACGAACCTTGTCGAGGATGAAGTATTTAATGAGGAGGAACAGACATCCAGACATGATTCCAGAGAGCAGCGGAGAGATGAACCATGATGCCACTGCAGCACAACACAAAGAACGTATCAGCAGTGGTGGAAAAAGTACTCCACTGTTGTACTTAAGTAAAAGTATCAATACTGCAATGTAGAAATACTCTGTTACAACTAAAAGTCCGGAATTCAAAATGTACTTGGCTAAAAGTAAAAAAAAAAAGAATTATTGGCATCAAAATGTACTTAAAGTACCAAAAGTAAAAGTAGTCATTGAGCAGAATGTCCCATTTCAAGTTTTCAAATATGAAAATCTTTTGAAAATAGCAGAGCTACATGCTAGATCGGCAAATGGCCAAAATGTATACAGGGCTGAAGTTGTTAATTTATGTTTTGTAATAATAATCAAAATCTACAAAGTAACACGTCACTTAAGTTTTTAAATAAATGTAGTAGAGTAAAAGTACAATATTTGGATGCGAGATGTAGTGGAGTAGAAGTAAATATATTGGAAATACAGCCACACACACACACACACACACACACACACACACACACACACACACACACACACACACACACACACACACACACACACACACACACACACACACACACACACACACACACACACACACACACACACACACACACACACACAATTCACTTTCAAACAAACATCAATTTTGCTCTGCTGGCTCTGCATGTACAGTAAGGACATGTCTGAGTGTAGAACAATACGATACTGAATGTGGGTGTCGGCAGGGCACACACGTGTTCATTACCGATCTTAACGAGCTGCATCCACTGTACGCCTTTGGTGCCGATGGCCACCATGGAGAAGCCTATGGTGGAGCCCACAATGCAGTGGGTTCCAGAGATGGGCAGTTTAAGGAAGGAGGCGATGAGCTGCCACACGGCTGACCCTGTCCGGAGGAGAACAGGCATTCATCTCAGAAAAGATTTGATAATGTCGACTAAAACTGAGAGAGAGAGAGAGAATTTCTTTAACAAATAAAAACTAGACAAAAATGTTAGGGAGGGACTAGAGGAGAAGAAATCCAGTAGAACTAAAAGACAGGTAATTTTATGTTTGGTTGCGCTCTGAAAATAGCAGAGTGAGCTTGTAGATCAGCTATTTTCCGCATGCTACCAAAGGTAAAACCATCAAAGCCTGCCAAAATACATTTTTGTCAACCAAAATCAACTGTAGATTTAGTGGACTAAAATCATATATTTAGTCGGCTAAAACTAGACTAAAGGTAAAACATTTCAGATGACTAAAATATGACTAAAAACCAAATTTAATTTTGTTCAAAAGACTGACTAAAACTAAGAAAATCTGTTGTGAAAATCAACACCGTCTCACAATCAGAGGCTGTGAAGCCTCCACATACTGTATATCATCACTGTCGAAACCTTGTATCTCCAAGTTTCAATTTGTACGTTGTTTTCGTAACGTAAAGCCCTGCTTCACCATACAACACTGTCGCACAAAACTAGTGAAATAGCAGCTATATTCAATCAAAATTATATAAAAAAAAAAAAAAAAGGATATACAAGGTTTCTACCCGACAACAACGATATACAAGCATAGGAAAGAGTCTAGCTTGGATTTATGCCAAGCTGTGTAGATTTGTATACTTTTATACCAGTGGCTGCTATGGCAGACCCCAGTTAGTTTCACACCAGTGTCGCACACCAAAAATAGACAATCTATTTTTGCTGCACTACAATGGCACGCAACAGAGTATAAAACAGTCATAAAGAGCTGTCCACGCCAAGCACTATCATTTAAAGTCTTTTGGTTAAAAAAAAAACCATTTGAACTCAAGTCAGACCACAACACAACAGCGGTGAACGGATTCATACAGATCCATCTATGAATTAGAATATTGTGTAAGTGTGTAAAAAAGCAGCAGATGCCATAGCACCCAATATCATCACTGAACCTCTGACTTCAGAAGGTTGACATTTCTGTATCATAAATCCTTGTTTTGAGTGGTCTCGTGCAATATTGTAATATTTTGAGATATGGATTATTTATTTATATGAATATTTCACTGCATGTGCAAGTATCTACTAGAATGTATGAAAGTTTAAAAATTGTAATTATACACAATATATATATTTTACTTTTACACAATATATATATATATATTTCTTTAGATGGATCTGTATTAAGTTCTACAGTAGTTATAGTACTTGGTGTGGACGGTCCTAAAAAGGGACAAATCTGAAGATCAACACTGCCTCTAAATTGCTCCCCAATTACTGGCTTTATTTATTCGTTCATTGAACTGAAGCTTTTTTTTGGCTTTCAAATCAACCAAGCTTTTTTCTGTATACAAGGCTTGACATGTTACAGCCAAATAACAGTATTTGAACACATTTGGAAGCATTTTACTTGCGTTTTAAGTTGGTAAACGTTTGAAGAAAATTGATTTGTATTGAAGCTACAACTATGAATCATAGTTGTAGTGGAATCTGACGTTGCATATACTGTATCATAGTCTATGATACAGTATATGCAACGTCAGATTCCACTGAAAATTGTTGATTTAGGTTCCAGACTATAATTATGCCATAATTTTAAATTGACAATTTTGAGGGAAAATGTAGTCATTTTGACAAGCAGGTTGGGGGTTAATTTCTTCCTTGACAAACATACTTTCATACGCACTGGAAGATTATGCCAGTGCAGTGAGGAATCTACAAAAACTCACAGATAAATAATTTCAGCACTTCGCACTTCATCAAATAAGCAGAACAACACACATCAATACAATAATTGCATAGACTAGGCTTCTTCCTTAATTTAAGGCAGGCATGCAATGTGCGATTTTGAGCTTGAATTCAGACCCAAAAATGAGCCATACGTCGTGTAGAATCTAAGCACCATTGGGTGTCGTTTGTGTACAGCAGGTTGTGAGGACCGATTGACTGCTCTGATAGAAAACGTTGGTGGTTGGTTGGTGTCATGCTCAATGCACCTATGCAAAGTAGCAAATGACAATACGTGCCACGTATGAAAAATGCAGAGTGTATTTAAAACCACCAAATGCATGCAGTGATGTATTTTGTTGCAGCGCCCATCTCTTCCGCCCCATTCACTTCAGCACTGGACACACACACACACACACACACACACACACACAGACAGACACAGACACAGACACAGACACACACACACACACACACACACACACACACACACACAAACTATTTCATCTGCTGGCCCTACAGCATGCAGTGCTTCTATTCCTTTCCTTGACTGTCTATGAGACAGAAAAGCCTGTCTGATTGTGTTCAATGACAGTCAGCTCACCAATATCATACACCAAAGACCGCTTTGGTTATCATCTTTGTCTTAAAAGAATCCATGACATTATGGGCAACTTTCTGTCAACTCTGTGAAGTGATTCTCGCCAGGCCTGAGTGAAGTTGATTTTGGGGTGTGCTCGTTTTAAATCACTCTAGAGACAAAGATGATAACCCAAGCAAGAGTATAGAGAATATCTGTGAGTCAGATTGGACCTTTCTGTCTCATTTGTCAATTTCAAAATAAATATGAAAGATAGAAACGTTAACGGTAATTAAACTTGATTTCATTTGAAAGTAGAGCCGAATGGGAGGCCTATGACAGTATACAGTGTGAGCACTCAAATCGGGCTTGATTATCGGCCGTACAGTGTGAGCACATAAATCGTGGGCTTTGGCTTAATATCGCGAACGTAGAGTATGCGTAGTAGTAAAAGATTGCATTTCTAAAATCGTGCAGTGTATGCCCAGCTTATAGGACACAAGAGAAACTCTGTGATGTCCCTTCAGGACACAAGAGAAGAAAAATAAATCATCATCACATTGAAACTAGCCAACTACAGTTTCCAGCTTTAGATAAGTGAAAAATGTTATACCCATGGATCTGATATTTACAGTCTTTTACTTGCATGTGACCGGACCACCTGTAATCCTAGATCAGTGCTCCTATTCTTAGAGGTTTTGTACACATGGGCTCTAGAGTAATATGTGTTTACACTCTTTGGGCCTCTGTTGGTGCCAAGCGTGAAGGAAAGCATGATGGTTAAATTAAACCTGACCCTCCTGCTGGTTTAATTCATGCACCAATTTAGTCCTGAGTCACTGTAAGCGTTTTATATAAACCCACAATCCAATCTCCACGCAGAATCTTAGAAATATACTAGTGTAGATAATGAGAACTCCACATGCCTTTGATTGCTTGGACGATCTCTGCGGAGAGACCCGTTTACAGATCCTATGAATGGAGTTAATGATGTTGATGCTTAGGATAATAAGCAGTGTTGTTCAACCTTTGAGTAAATTATTTGCAAACGCTATTTGACTCTGTTGTTGGTAGTTAATTAGTTGAGCAAATATGAATCAGTACAGATTCAAACAAGCTTTTTTAAGAAGGTGCAATTTGGTGGGCTCATGTCACGTTGGTTAGAATCATGTCTGCAGCGGTGTCCCTTCCCTTCTAGTCAGTATTTCCATTCGTGATTACAAAAATTACACAGTTGTGAACTTGTGAATCAACATTCAGTCAGGTGTCTGACATATTGCAATCTGCTTTGACCCGAGATAGTCTCAGGTCTGTAAAACTTGCAGATCAAAACCATGGTCAAAATATCTAAAACTACATTCTTTACCTTTTTATGACAATTATTTCTCAATGACTATCAGTTCAAACTTTGACAGGTATGAGAAGGAAACCGTTCAGAATGGTGCTGCCTTATAGAACTTGTTTTCTATAGCATTACTTTACTTTACTTTATTTGTTTATTTAGACGGGACAATGCATATTAATGAACACTACATGAAAGCAATGTAAATAAGCCGGAATTAGCAAGAATGCTAAATTTCATCCGTAGTCCCCACATGAAGACAAAACAATACATACCAACAAACAGTAACCCTACATTAGGAGAGGGCGCCTAAGAACATACATACAAATACTATTTTCCTCAACCAAGAGAAAACGACAAAACGACACATATTACTAACAGTACCCTACATTAGAAAAGAAAAGTTAAAAATATACGTACATGACATGAGCTGTACTCTTAAAACTATACATGGTCACAGGTTTGATTGTCAACTAACCATTTTTTTAGATTGAACTTGAAGGATGGAAATGACAAACAGTCTCTTATTGTTAGAGGTAGGTCATTCCAGATTGAACATCCCTGCACTGAAAGGGTGTTTTTTCCAAAAGCGGTTACCCGGTACGGTACTTCGCAATCCCCTCTAGTGATTGCTCTAGTATTGAGTCCTCTATCGGGCTTCCTTTTTATGAATTCCTTTAGGGGAGGTGGGCATAGACCATTTAGGGTCTTATATATGATACTGACCTGTTTAAATACCTTAAAATTAGCGAAACTCAAAAAACGGTACCTCTGAAGAATATTACAATGGTGATATGAGCGGGGTTTCCTATCGAATACCTTAAGCGCACTCTTATATAGCTGTTCAATGGGTTTGAGAATCGTTATACCTGTGCAAGACCAGTTTGTGAAACAGTACTCAATGTGTGATTGGATCATGCATTGGAGATAAGATTTAGCAGCACTAACTGCCAAACAAGGTCTGATTTGTTTAAAGTTCTGAAGGTTGAACTTGATTGTGTTTGTAACCTTTTTTACATGTTTTTTAAAGGTTAGGGTTGAGTCTAACATGACCCCGAGGTACTTGAACTCTGGCACAAGTTCAAGTTCCTCTCCACCCAGAAACACATTTGATTAAATGAAAACTTACCGACCATGGCGCTGACCTCCCCAGCCATGAGCACAGGCACCGTTTCATTGTAGAGGGTGACATCTATGATGCCCGTACGAATGGTCTCGCCCACCTTGGCCCCCAGTAGCATTGACCCTAGGGTCTCAAAGATGGACGCCAGGATACAGGCCTGCTTCAGCGTGACCACGCCAGAGCCTACTGCTGTTCCGAACGAGTTGGCCACGTCATTGGCTCCCACCGAAAATGCCAGGATGAAGGCGATGACAAAGCCAAGGATGACCATCCACAGATACGGCTCCAGATCCACACCCATTTTGATTTTTCGAGGTCAAAACTAACTCCACAGAAGAATAGAGAAAATAAACCCAGCTAAGCTGATCTAAAATGAGGTGCTCTGTGCGTTTGGCAAAAAGGACTTAATTGTCCGTAATTCGCTCCTTTTCTTCGTCCCCTGGTTGTGAACAGTCTGAGGGGAGAAGCACAAGCGCTAACTAAGCGTTTGGAGCTCAGTCCAATGAGTGGAGACTAGTGTTGGTGGGTGCAGGGGGCATTCCATAGCTTAGTTCTGAGACAGTCTGTCTGCACGCTCCTTCACCTGCCGGAGAAACAACAGGAAAAACAAACTGATCAGTGTCATACAAAGTCAGCATTACACTTTTCTTATATCTTAAAACATGGGTCTTCAACAGGGGGTCAGGGACCCCTAGGGGGTCCTCAGAGTTACTACAGGGGGTCCTCCAAATCTTTGTGTGATAGAAACTTTTTTTTCTCCTTTTTGTATGCATGCACTTGAACCCTAGCATCCATATTCTGAGAACTTTAGCCAAAAGCTCACAACGGCTCGCACTGCGAGGCGTTGAAGAGCCCCGTGTAGCAACTCATAATGTAATAACGGCTCATAATGTAATAAGGGCTCATAATGTAATAAGAAAAATGTATTAAAAACTCATAATGTAATAATCAGCTCATAATGTAATAAAAAAAACGAGCGCATAACGTAATAATGGATTTTTCAATAATGTAATAATGTAATAATGTGTTACATTAAGAACCTCCACACAGGAGGCTCATAATGTAATAAAACTTCATAATGTAATAATGTATTTTTATTACATTATGAGCTGATTATTACATTATGAGCTTTTATTACATTTTAATTATTACATTATGCGCTTGTTTTTTATTACATTATGAGCTGATTATTACATTATGAGCCCTTATTACATTATGAGTTGCTACACACCCTGCCAACTTTGTTGATTAAGAATGGAGCAACTATCTGCTAAACATGCAGCAAATGAATACATATGGGGATCATTTAGCTGTACATTGGTAGTTCTGGGCCACTTTGCTGAAGGTCATGGGGACCATTATGTAAGCCTTGATGGACCAGTCACACACTTGATTCAAAGAGTCCAGGAAGCAGAGGAGAGTCAGAGTGCACCACTTCAATCTGTCCCTCATTCTGGCCCTGACCCAGTCGTTCACTCTGGCCCAGGGACGGATTTATAATAGGGCTTGACGTGCTGAAGCTAAGCTAAGCTAAGCTAACGTTGCTGTCTGTAATGACTGGTTACACTTAAGGGGTTTGAAGAAACGTTAGGTGGATACTAGTATGCACAACTCTAAAATAACTGGTGCACTATTGTGTTGGAGCGCCTCAGTATGCACTAGTATGCACAACTCTAAAATAACTGGTGCACTATTGTGTTGGAGCGCCTCAGTGCAGAGTTAAGATGCTATCTATCCCTGATTGATTGATTGATTGATTGATTGAAGACGTTATTAGAAGTTTGCATAGGAAAAGGTTCATGACAGTACAGTTCACTGGTACAAGGTCAACTAAAGGGAGATCCTAGTAAGCTTTTCGGCTTATTTGCACAGGAAACCTTCATGTGTCTCATATAACAACTGAGACCACACTATTCGTAGGGTAACCAGACATCCCGGGACTGTTCGTTTTCAAGCTGCGTGTCCCGTTGTCCCGACAAATATCTCAAATAAATATCACTAATATGTCCCGCTTTTCAACATTCACTACAAAATTGTGCCAATAATAGTATCTGTTTTCAGTGGTTGCATAGACATGTATCATGTTCTTTTCACGAAAACATGCTCAACTAACCAATCAGAAAACATGTACAAATTCATTGCGTGTCTGAATTCAACGCTGAGGCTGTTTGTTAATCACTCACTGCCTGTTTGCAACCCTGCGGTGTATGTGCGCTTGCACGAACATTAGAGAATGGGCACGCACGTGCGCATTGCTTTTAGGGTCCCGGTTTTAGGCAACAGTGGTTCACGTCCCGGTTTGAGCGGCTGAAAATATGGTCAACCTACAACAAACTAGGTCCAAGCACAGGGCACCATGAAGGGTCCTGCCCTGCTCTGGCCCTAAATCTGGCCCTCACTCTCGCCGTAAGGCCCTCACTCTGGCCCTGACCCGTTACCTCACTCTGGCCCTAATTCTGGACATATCGAAGTGGTGCGCTCTTTGAATCAAGTGTGTGACTGGTCCATCAAGGCTTACATAATGGTCCCCATGACCTTCGACAAAGTGGCCCAGAACTAGCAATGGCAGACTATCGTCATACTGACCACATGGGGATATTATCGATGTTGCATCAACACCCAGTGTCGATACAATCACAAACTGTATGTTGAACATTGTGGATGCTCTTTGTACAGCTAAATGATCCCCATATGTATTCATTTGCTGCATGTTTAGCAGATAGTGCTCCATTCTTAATCAACAACGTTGGCAGGGTGTGTAGCAACTCATAATGTAATAAGGGCTCATAATGTAATAAAAACGTGTAATAAAAACTCATAATGTAATAATCAGCTCATAATGTAATAAAAAACAAGCGCATAATGTAATAATTCAAATGTAATAAAAGCTCATAATGTAATAATCAGCTCATAATGTAATAAAAATACATTATTACATTATGAAGTTTTATTACATTATGAGCCTCCTATGTGGAGGTTCTTAATGTAACACATTATTACATTATTACATTATTGAAAAGTTCATTATTACGTTATGCGCTCGTTTTTTTATTACATTATGAGCTGATTATTACGTTATGAGTTTTTATTACATTTTTCTTATTACATTATGAGCCCTTATTACATTATGAGCCGTTATTACATTATGAGTTGCTACACCCCGTCTTAAAATAATAATAATGCCAATGACTTGGGGGTGAAAAAAAAGGTGAGACATGAAATAGAAAGAACTGAACATGACACACAAGGAAGAGTTGTCTTATGAGAACATAAGACAAGATAAATAATTATTAAACTATATTCAGAGGGATGATGTTGAAATACAGCCGGGCAATACAATATCAATAGGAATAGGAGACTAAATATCGTCTTCAGAACTGACAGACAGAGCACTGATCATCATTTCAAACATATTGCTGTGTATATATGTTGTGAAAGAACCAATAGGCCTCCCCACAATGTTGTCACAATATTGATATATCATATTAGATCTTTTTCCCATTTTGACCTCTATGTTGTAGTGGAGGTTTTGATGAAAACAGAGAGCCCTCCAGAGAGGGATGTTGAGGACAGCTCGGATAGCCCCAATAGTAAATCAGAGTATGCAAAGAAATCAAATCTGACTCTGGCAGGTTAATCTGACTCTTTGACAGGTTTTTCTGTCAACACTGAGACTATAAAGAGACCTGTTATAGTCAGAGTAAGATGTGAACTATGCATCTGACATCAGAGTCGACCACAACCTCCCCCCCCCCCGACCCGACCGCCCACACCGCACACACAAAGGGGCAGCTCAGATCTCCACGAGACCAGATTGCATTTCATAGTTTTGTCCCCGTTTAAAAAGGGACGCTATCACACTTTTACATTTTACAATTATTATTATTATTTTTTTTTTTAAGATTCCAACATCATATTTAGACACAAAAAATAAATACAGTAAGTACATACAGTACATCATTGCGAATCAATCAAAACAATATGTATAAATATCTAAAGAAAACTAAATTAACAACAAACAATGTTACATGATACATATCCCCCAGCCCAAATCTCACCGCCGATATGAGAACAACAACAACCCCAGTACAGCGAGAAAGACAAGAATGATATGGCAATGACAAAAATTAGTCGTTGGGTCCAATGCCACCACTATCACACGTTTGATGTGCATTTTAGTTCATTGTTGATGGTTAACTCCATAGTCTATAGAAACAACATTTACCACACAATAAATAGTGACAGAACTATACGTTTGTCCTACAATTCCCATGATGCAGTTCACAGAAATGCATCAGCCTGGTATGCTTAACTGTGGCAGCCATTACATCAGCCTGATTCATATTCTGAAGTCAAGGTCACAATTCAGCCATAAACACGAACGAGCATAAGGTTACAGCCGCCGTTTTCACGCTAGCAGATTTTACTCCAGTGACACCAATGGAGTAGTTTTCAGCACGACCTCTGTGCCGTGTCAGACACACAGAAGACTGGCTGTCTGGAATGGAACATTAGCATTAAAACAATTATAAACATAGTGGAGAATTGTAATGTGTCCCTTTAAGCAAGCAATATTATCAACCAACGATCAGTCAGAAAAGTATTAAACCTGAACTGTGATGAGCGAGAAAAAGCACTATGGCCGGCCATAGATAGTATCGTAGGCGGAGAACGTAGAGAATCTTTACTAATCATCATGTTTTTAGTGACACATCCAAGTTTGTACTAGCCACCTTATAAGTACAAGTTTAATCAAGGCAGGGTGCTTTCTCAGGCAAAAAAAGTGCCTGGATTAAAGTTAACACTGCATTGCAGTAAAAAGAAATACAAATCCATCAGTGATGTTTTTCTACAGGCTTACTGCTACACTGGCTGAAAAGTTCACATCACATACTGTATGCCACAAGAGACACCTACATTTACTGCAAGATTGTTCTTTTTTGTTATCAATTCTTTAACATTTTAATTAAGTTGTTGAACCAAATTTGGACTAGAATGTATTCAGATTTTTATCATTTTTACAGCATTAACTAACATTAACTAGCTTAAGACATTGCTACAGCAAGAGATAACTGGTAGTTTGTTGCAATGACTGAGTTGTGATTATCTCCTTTATATCTGCAACTCCAGCAATGCACTTCTTGAGCAGATTCCTTTCAATTTGTGCATTTGAAGGAAGCAATAGGAAAATAACAGAGCGAATAGGCCTATACAGCATACAGCATCCACCTAGCCTGATTTATTTATTTATTTGTTGTTGCAGAAAATAGCAAACTACAGTACAAGCTCACCATGCATCACATCACGACATCTTGTGAGCTTGTACATCTGCTATTTTCGGTGCCCTGGCTTCCAAAATGGCTTGTTAGTGTAACTAGCAATAATACAGTATACTTTGCAAGCTAGGGGCTAGACTGCAGACACTTGTAGCCCTATACACAGACCTTAAAAAACCTTCACAATCTACAGAGCAATCACAAACCCTGACTTGGTCTACAATAAAGCTATTTACCTCTTTTTATGCCATGTTATCCAAGTCAATTAACCGAGGGTTAATGGCTGCACATTGTTGTTTTGTTAGTACGGTAAGCCTATTGTTAATGGGGGAAGTATTATATAAAGTGCTTGGAAACCAGACTAACACATTCTCTGGGCATTAACCAACTGCGTGCTCTGCATCACGTGAGAACCAGGGAGTTCCTTTCTAACCGTTAGCCTCTGGCCAATCCAGTTCCACCTCCCGCTGATACAGAGGATCCATCTGGAACACTTGAGGTCACATACTGCTAACCCCTGTGCTTTTGGCTCATCGCCAGCCATAATAATCAGATGAATGTTGAAGGCAGCTAAAAGAAGTGGTGCAGAAGAGAGCCAAGTGAGCAGAACACGACCAAGCACCTCGCCTCTAAAGTGGCTTCTCTGAGCCCGACGGCCAGATTTTGGGTCATGCTGATCCCCATTTTTGTCCAGCGTCCCACCGATTACCGAAGTTTTCCATAGACATCTGCTTTTCAAAAAGTGCAACAAATTATATTCAATGTAAAAAATATATATAATAATAATGATTTGGTTAAAGTTTTTATTTGAGAACATGTGTTAGCTTATGCTAAATCTGATATGAACAAACAAACAGAAATCAAACACAAATCACAGTTCTGTGACAAGACTTACAAGTCTGTAATTTCAAATATGGAACTAAATTAGGTTTACATTTTACAGTTCACGTTAGGGTCCCAGAGATATGCATTAGGCCACAAACCCCCATTTGAGATTATTTATATCAAACTGGGGGTCCTTCAAATGAAAAGGGTTGAGAATCACTGGTGTACAATTTCCCTAAATGAGGAAACTCAACATGGCAGCCGCAGCTGACAGCAGGACTATTCTAAACCCATAAAGGTCACACAAAGCCACTCCAAGCTGTACACATTAAACTGTATTTGTAGCAACAAGTCATGGCCAGTGCCTCTGCATTGTTTAGTGGTTACTGTGTCATGTTATCTCTCACTGTGACCTGCTTCAGATGGGATTCACACAGGCTCACTTTTGACACACATCGTCGTCATCATCGTCAAAAAGGATGAATGTGTTTCAAAGAACTTCAGAATGTCCCCCATTATCCAATGAAGGGTTTGAAGGTAACAGTATATAACTAATGTAGTGAGGAGGATAAACATTTAAGATGCTGAAAAATATTCCACCCAAAAACACGTCTTTATATTTGAGAAAATAATATGGAATTTATTTGGAATTTCATGTACTCGTGAGCACAGAAAATGCACTTTTAAAGTTTAAACCAGTTCTAACCTTTTAGACTATATAGTGTACGGATTTAACAGTTTTAACTGAAATAAGTTTTCTACTCTTATTTTCACCCTTATTCTTATGTAACTGCAATTTGTAGGAAGCCACTCTATACCTAGTATAAACTTGTGATCGACTATAAACTTGAAGTTGACACACGATTAACATTAAGTGTATTGTAATCAAAAGGCCCTTTTATGTTTTAACAGGCCAAATGAGCCATTACAAAAGGAGTTTAGAACCATTACTGAATCAGACAAGCATGCGTGAAAAGCTCCTTCCCAAGATACCCAGTGAAAAATATTGACATAGTGTCATTCATGTCATTGTGGAATCCTAGAATTGTCACCTGAGTCACCTTTCACAGAAACACCTTTTGTGGCTTTGAACTGCTTACATGACACCTCATACCCTCACTCCACAAATAATGAATCCACTTTAAGCTTGCATTCACTGCCAAGTTCATTTCTCGGAAGATGGATAGGCTACTATGAAGGTTTGAACCATGCCCTTTCCATGAGATGTTATCGGTAATAAATGCCAGGGGGGCGTCCAGGTGGTGCAGTGGTCAAGTTCCAGTCCATCACTGTGGGTTAACCCATTAAAACCAGGAAAGCATCTGTGTAATTTCTCATTTTAGACTTTAGCGTTGGATAGCTCACAGCACGGCTGCTATAGTTGAACATTTTTGAAAAATCTATAAAGTACGAGAACTACTCATTTAGAAGGCATTTGTAGATGGGTTAAAATCCTCTGCGATACATCCGGGAGGCTTCGCCAGACATTCCAATGAACACAAGCGGCTGTGTTTTTCCAGTGAGAAACCGGGTGTGGAAGGTGATCTCTGTTGCTGCACCTGCCAATCCTACAGGTTGGTCAAGGCCTCCTCAGCAGGGAGTGGAACTGGGAAGGACAGAAAAGAAAAATGGCCTCCGGTTCCGTGAAATCACCAAGGTTCCAAGAATCTAGAACAGAACTTTCCCACCAAAGTTATTTTGGTGGGAGAAAGGGGGCCCGTTCCTCCGCATGCATTACGACAAAGCCCCCAGAACCACAGTGGATTAGTGAAGCTGCCTTCGCCTTGTGGTCAAATCTGGGATTGCAAGACTTCTGCATTTAAAACGCTACTGCACATGGTTCTATCGTCTAAAACGCTAGTGCAGGAAGTAGAGGTACTTCCAGGTGCTTCATGCACTGGTGAGCAACTATTAACAAATCAACAGGTGGGGGCAGGCCTTCCGTTCTCTAGATGTATAACTATGATTACGCTCTACCTGGGAAACTCCTCAATGTCAGGTGTAAAGAAACATCTGGCGATGTCAGATGTAAAATAAATACAAACCACAAAATGAGGTGCAGGAATGTTAGTAATATAATTGTTTTAACTTCCCAAATGACTTACATGTAATCTTGAAATGGATCATTCATAATAAGTGTAACTTTGAAAGTAGGTACCATAATAATGAAGCCAAAACATTTTAAAGAAAGAAAGAAAGAAAAAAGCTCTTCCATGGCCATTTATTTAACAGGCCACTTCTTTCCTTTCCTTCCTTTTAAAATTACCTGTTTTGAGTTGCCGTAGACCAGACCTACTTATTAATCTGCCTGAAATGCTATATTTGTCATATTACAAAGATTTACCTTTCGTGAAAGTGTGTCAACATGTCAGCACGAAAGCTCTTCCATGGCCATTTATTTAACAGGCCACTTATTTCCTTTCCTTCCTTTAAAATTACCTGTTTTGGGTTGCCGTAGACCAGACCTACTTATTAATCTGCCTGAAATGCCACTGCATCACCGACACAGCTGGTGGCGTGAACTGCCGCGTCACGAGCAACAGTCTGCATGGACACGCTGCTGCGCTTTCCAACCACTGATGGGATGGGGGGGGGGGGGGGGGGGGGGGGGGGGGGGCTGATGAACGATACAGCCCCCCTCCATCATAATCATCATCTTTGTCAAACCCCCAGCTCAACTCCCCGCTCAAATCCCGCCTGGTCTGCTTCGTCACTGCCCAGTGCCCACCTCTTGTCAAGCAAGACACGTTCAGAAGTGGCAACATGCAGTCATTTGATGACTCATGTGACAATTGTGACAGCTGAAGCACACTCACAGTAAAATCCTCAGTGTTCATTTAACGCAAGAGTGTACACATTTAAACCAATCGACACGTGAGTTTACAATTGAAAATGTAACCCATGTATATGTACGTATTCACTCGTCACGCACACACCTGCGTAGTTCCAAGGACACAGGCTGTGGCTGCACACATGTTGTTAAAACACGCTTGCCAACTTAAGTCAGAGACAGGTTGTGCGAGGCAAAAAGAGCGAACTAAAAACACAGCAGAGGCAGCCAGACAGGAATACAAACGAGCCCGACAGTCAGTTCTACTCACCTTGGTGTCATGTAGTGTGCCACCTCACTCTCCAGGCAGAAGGTGGGAAGATGATGTGTGATGAGTGGCTGTGAGAGAGGGGAAACACATAGGCACAGATGGAAGGTTGGAAACGGGAAAGATGGACACGGCAATAAAACGGGGACGAGCACGTGATTCAGATTGACAGGAAACGAGATGAGGAGGGGAGAGGGGAGTTCGGAGACCGCGGCTGAGTGAGAGAAGAGGTGGAGTGGGGGTGGGCAGCGAATGGTTTGGTGATAGCCGGAGGAATCAGCAGGTTGTGGTGTTGCAAGAGAGAGAGAAATCAAGAGAACACACACACACACACGTACACACTAGAGGGAGAGAGCGTGCAGCACAGCCATCCAAGTCTAGACTGCCTCTTAAAGAAAAGCAGTCCGCATCTGCATCACAGCACATGGCAGCCAATGACAAACCGTCAGAGGGCCGGGGTGTACCACTGACTGGTTCGCTGTGTGCAGGGAGGATGGGCAAACGGGAGGGGTTTCAGCCAATGGCTGCGGAGGAAGATAGCCAAGGGGGTGGAGGGGAAATCAGGCACAGAGGTGTACCAGTGTGTGTGCGTATGTACGCATCACAGCAAGAAAAGGCATGCAGTCAGACCAAGGGCATTCAGAGCGCTCGGCCGTCCACTAATTATTTTAGTGTGCAACTGCGTTGTAACACATCAGAGTAGGGTTTGTTGGTGGACAAGTTGGTGGATAGAATAAGCACATTTGGAGAGCTCACATGTTGATGCACCTGTTAAGCGCAACTGCAACAGTAGAATAAGCGGAGAGTCCTTGGGGAAAAGCTCTGGATTGCACAACCCTCTGCGATGCAAGGTTACTGCGAGGTATTAAAACAGTGACAATGTTGGGGTCAACCAATCATTTCCTAACACGCTGGCCTGTTGCACATCAGCGCATTATCAACACCATTGCTTGGCTCTGTGCCACCTCTTTAGTTTCTCTCCCTTTCTCTCTCAGTTACAATTGCCCCCCTTTCAAAGAGAACACGAACAGTGTGCCTTTATCCAGCTGGGTCTGAGCAGACAGACAGGCACTGACAGCGGCTCTCTCAACAACACAATGGAGTAGCCGCTGGTATCTCTCAGCGAGCTCATCTCTGAGAAAATACACATGCGAGGCAAGAGTGCAGACTGTCCATTCCTCTTACAGCAGTTGTTCACATCTGCTTAACAACAGGCAACGATGCTATAGCCACAAGGACTATACTGCAGTATTGACTTATAACACAGAATGGGCTTTTCCCCAAATAAGTTGGATAAACAAAAAGGTAACACTAGGGCTCTTAGAAATGTTTTTGATGTAAATTGCAGATGTTGGTTAAACATTATGCACTGTATGATGCACAGTGCATCATACAATACAAAACACGTATGGCAAGCGAACACATTCTACCTCACAAATTCTGCAAATTCTCGTGGGTCGGGTCTTAACTGACAAACACCCTTTTAACAATAACATCACTCATTAGGTGCATTACGGAGGCTCATGCTTTATTCTGAGAAGGAGGGGGGGGGGATTTGAAAATCACAATGGACAGAGGTCTCAGTTTGCATTTGTTGAATGCCTGTGGCTTTCTCCTGTTTTCTTTCACACTCTGGCCCTTTCGCCCCTCTCTCCCTGCCATTCCTGCTAAAAGTCCTATCTGCGTCAACTGCACCTGCTGCTTGCAACTATTTTCACAGCGGGAGGGCGCTGTCTCCTAGAACCCTGACACACACACACACACACACACACACACACACACACACACACACACACACACACACACACACACACACACACACACACACACACACACACACACACACACACACACACACACACACACACACACACACAGATGAGTCAAGCCCCACAGGCAAGGGAAGGGGGTCCCTGAAGAATGACAACAGTGTGCAAATAGCATGTCACTCTCAGCACTAATGTGTTGCTCACAGTCCAGTCTATAAGGGCTTGATAATTATGTTTCACTGCATGCAGTGTTGTGCACCCAAAATAGCAGATCTACAAGCTCACAACGCGTCACATGGTGACCAGTTGGGACCTTGTAGATCTGCTATTTTTGGCACGCAACACCAACACACAACTAAGTATAAGGGGGCTTTATAAGACACAGTATGCATGCGTAAGCAGATGCACACAATATCCATAAACCCTCTCATACAGTATATTCTAGTATATCCTGTCATCTCCAGCCACAAGCCTGCCCTGCACTGCAGCACTAAGTCAGCTTATCAGGCAGTGAGCCTCATAAATCCTTCACACAGGCTTTACATTGCTGATTCCTGATCGATGGCATCAATCAAACAAGGTCTATCTCTGGATATTGTGTTCAAACATTTGTGATACAGACAATGTTTAAATGCTATTTGGGACTGTGACTAGTTTGTTTGCAAATGTAGACAACTAGACATCTCATTTGCAGAGACTAGAATAAGAAAAAAATGAAAAGGTGAACTTAGTAGAACTCTCTTCTCATTATAGAAGTAAAATGAATTACCAGTAAGTAACATTGCAACTTCCAGGATTATTATGTTGTTTATTGTTTATTATATTTTTTTTTACCTAGAAGAAAGACATGCGGCTGCCTTGAAGTATAATTGGTTGTGATGAGAAATCTGTCAGGGAAGTCTAGAATTTGCCTCACTAAAAGAAAATGTGAGTTGTTAATATAACCCATTATGAAGAAAATGTGCACAGCTAAAAAGCAGACAAGAGGATCTGTATTTATAATTGCACAAGCCATATTACAATGGCAAATTGTACAAATTCAAACAATTGTCAGTTATTAAAGTGCTTGAAGTAAGTTACAGAGCTCTATATTGTGATAGTAATCATTTGCCTATACAGTGTTTGTTCAGTAACAGGGTTCTACCCTTCTCTCCAGGTCAGGATGCCAATTTCATCCAATCAGGAGAGTGAACTCATGCAGCATATTGCATAAACAAGTGAAAATGGTAGTGATGACACAAAGAAATTAGCAGACAAAATTGAAACTGGAACACTACAAAATTGAGGCTGATGAATCGGCACTCTCTCCAGATTGGATGAAATTGGCAACCCACCAGAATTCACAGTTTTTCTGTTTATCAAAGAGCTAGAGAGACGGGGAGACCCCTGCACCCGAGCACACACCCATGATTAGAATATAGAGCTTTTTCTTTCTTATGTTTTAACCAAAACAAAATCACTTACGCTACCTTTAATATTAATAGGTTATAAGTCAGTATACCTGCCATAAAACCTTTAAATGAGCAGTTTTCTTTCCGTCACTGCAAGCAAGTGTGCCTTCACCGGCCAGTCATCGTACCCACTCTTCAGTAAAAGACAATTACGGTTAACAAGAATGCACCACACAGCCTGCCGCTCTAATGTCCCTAGTGGCCTAGACTTTAGCTAGACCAGGGGTCAGCAACCTTTTTGAAATGAAGTGCCATGTTTTTATTTTCTAGAGTGTCAGTGTGCCATGTCAACATAAATTTTAATGACAAATATTTTTACATATTTTAATTGTCAGGACATTGATATAACGATCATTAGACTCAGAGCAATAATCCACCTATCTCCCCGACTCCCTCCCCAGTCAGAGTTAAGAGTTTTAATGAATGTAGAATTTTGTGCAAGATGAAATTTGATATAAATTAGCTAACTTCATTTAATTGACCACGTTTAAAATTAATAATGACAACTATTTTTGACATATTTTGATTGGCAGGACATTGTTATAACGATCATTAGATTCAGAGCAATAATCCACCTATCTTCCCAACTCCCTCCCCAGTCAGAGTTCAGAGTTTTAATGAATGTAGAACTTTGTGCACGATGTAATTTGCTCTAAATTAACTTCATTTAATTGACCACATTTAGAAAAGAAGATTTGTTTTTAAAATAAAAATCCTCTCTCGCACTTCTGCCAGTGTGCCGGTGATCACCCTCCCCTGGCCTGTGCCAATGTTGGCACCCGTGCCTAAGGTTGCCTACCCCTGAGCTAGACCAAAGAGGCCGCATTACAACTAACCATTGAACCCCCTCAGGCCTTTTGGTGTTGTTGGACAAGCATCATGTTAAAATAATACTGATTAATACTCTTAAGGTTATCTCTCTCTGGTTTCAGGTGAGACTGGCAAGCTTCAGCTCCTTCCAGAAGTGTTGAAGTGTCAAGAAATGTGTTCCTATTGGTGTGACCCTGGACATCTATTTAAGTGACTGAGAAACATGCAGACAATGTTAACTTAGCTTTAGCATACAGTAGCTTAATCCCATAACTTTTCGTCAGTGATGTTCAGGTTTTCGTGTCATCCACATAGATTTGGTCATGCCAGTAGATAATATCGGGTGACCGGAACAAAAAACATTGGTGCATTGCATTCATTTCTCCCTTTCGTCTTGGGCACATTCTTGCTCATGCTATGTGTCTTTTTTTACATAATGATAATGTATTGAGGGAGGGGAAAAACTGATATCATAATTGTTTTCGCCCAGTTAGTCAAGTTGATGGATAAGCATGTAAGTGAAGCTCTGATTTGATTAGACTATACAACTGTCAAAGTCTTTAACCACTTAAAGCCGTAACAATTAATTGTATGACAAATTCACGGGTTTCATTTGTAGTCCTACACTGGCCATGTCGAGGACCAACACGTGTGTTCTGATTGGTGTAGAACAGTAGTTCTATGCCAATCAGACATCATTTTGAAATGCCTGTGTTGGTCCTCAACATGGCCGTGTAGGACTACAAATGAAACCCATGAATAGCTAAAACAGCCAATCTAATGAATCAAAATGTGTTACATCGCAGAACATTGTGAGCTTTTAGAACGACTATTTTGGCTATTTTTGTAAAGAATAAATAAATTGGGAGGCCAGGGTTAAAGTGGTTAATAAACACCCAGCACAGATACCCCCAGAAATCCATGTCACCCCTCTCCTTCCAGGCTTGATTTGCTCACCAACTCCTCATCTTCCTAAGTGTGTGCGTGGGGGTCAATGTCTGAAAATGTATCTGTCAATTAACCATTATATACATATACGTCAAATAACCATAGCATATCTTGGAAAACAGTAATGAGTAATGATTAATTTTTCTTTTGCCCAAAATAGGGAACAAAGGTACTGGAAAAGGACCCTCAAAAGTCCCTACCTCCGTTTGGCCATTCCGGATAGCATTCATCCGGTGGGTTGGCAGGCCTCACCATATTCATTTACTTGGGTGCTGTTATTGGAGAGTGCATGAAAACAAAACAAGCCGCAGAGTCTATGTGAATGAGGGTCAAAAGAGAAGTTGTGGGGCAATTAATTGTGGTTTGGCGTTTCCTGATAAGAGAAGTGATTCATTTAGTTCACTGTGGTCGGTGGTTGTGTGAGACAATGCATGGATTTGTTTCAGCTGAACCTTGTGTGTGTGTGTGCGCCATAAGGCAGGGGTCTTCAACGTTTTCAGGCCAAGGACCCCTTAGTTGAAAGAGAGATGAAGCAGGGACCCCCATTCCATATAGTTTCATCGTTTGACAGCACAATCGTCAGTGTATTTTGGATTCATGTCAATTTGTGTTCTCGGATATTTAACCATGTGAACCGTCAATCTACAAGCTCATAACGCCTCGCAGTGCGAGGCGTTGTGAGATTGTAGATCTGCTATTCTTGTCTAAAGTTCTCTGAATATGGACGCTAAGGTTCAAGTGGTTAATATAAAAAAGGAGAAAAAAATGAAGTTTCTATGACACAAGATTTGGAGGACCCCCTGTAGTAACTCTGAGGACCCCCTAGGGGTCCCGGACCCCTTGTTGAAGACCCCTGCCATAAGGGAATGTATCTGTTATGACATGTTATGTGTGTTTTGAGTATTTGTGGGGCACAAGTTAGTGAGTGAAATAGAGAGTGAGAAAGCTATCTAAGCTGGATCTGGCGGCCCGCTCCCGTTCCTAATCCTAGCTTCCAGCACATGACCAGCTAACAGCATTACGGATTGCCTTTGATTAGGGTTGCTGTTGTGCACCCATAGTGGGGGACAGTGGTGATATGGGAGCCTGTATGTATGCGACCACCACTTTGCTGGAATGCCAGGAAAGACATCTGAAGGACACACATAGCACACACACACACACACACACACACACTCACATGTAGGCTTAAGACGCGAGCTTGCTGCCTATAGCGGAAGTAGTGCACATGCTCAAGAGGGACGAGGCCTGTCGGATTACGCCTACGAGTCACTGAGTCAGCGGATTACCTTGAGACTGTTATTCTAGGTGAAAATGCAGATTAATGCTCAAAAATGTGTCAGCTAGCATTAGCTGGGGCTAAAGGTCCACAGGGAGACTGACTAGAGCAGTCACAATATGGGAGGGAATTTCACACAACTACAGCAGCAGCTTGCAAATGCGACTTGTTAGGCTGGCTCTTGCAAGATATTTATTTCTTATAAATAACTTCATAATTTGTGAGAGCACTTTGGTTCTTGAAGAGTAAGCCCTGGCAAGTCAAGAAACGTCGTAATAACCCAATTTAATTCCCATACAATGGAAAGATATACATCCTTTTTACATCTTCAAGATACATTAAAGGAAGTGAATATTCATCCCTCAGCTAGCACTGGTTAAGGAATGCTCTGACAATCTGTTGAGCATTCTGTGAGACCCCCCAACCAATTAAAATGGTTTTATAGCTTAGGAATTATTCCACACCCAAATTCTTTCATTGGTCCTTGTGGTGGAGGGATAATGTCAATAGTTTTGAGGGTCGGTGACCCTCATTTCAAATTCCCACAAGGGGATTTTCTTCTTAATACAAAAATATGCTAACATTTAGATACGAGTGGCGATGTGATGATTTTTTTTTTTACATTTTTGGTTAACCATGTAAACCACGGTTAATGTTTAGGTACAAGTAGGGCTGGGAAAATGTGATGTTTTTTTCCTCTCATTTCAAGTTGCAATTCATAAGATTTATGTCCTTCCTGGGATTCAACCATGGGTCTCAAATGCGTGGGTAGCCTTGAACACCGACAAGTTTTTCTTTTTTTAATCGATATCTCTGTCAGTCTTGGTGGACCACCCAAATATCCACTGCACACTCCATGATTAATCTCACAACGCGCTGCGACACATTGTGAGCATTGTTGTAAATCGGCTATTTTCAGCACGCAACGTGTAAAATCAACCATCAAGGACCGCCAAAATACATTTTAGTTGCCTAAATCAACTGTAGACTAAAACTAGACTAAAGATTTTCAAATGACTAAATATGACAAAAACGAATGAAGTTTTATTCAAAAGACTATGACTAAACTAAATCAAAATTTGCTGTCAAAATCAACACTGGGTCCTACTACTCCAGTTCCACCAAGATAGATATTATACAAATTTCACTATCTAATACTAGTAAGACGCCTCAGGACGAGGTCGCGACATGTCTTGCCCGTCTGGCCAGTGATGTATATCGGACCAGTTACCCATATATGGAGACCCCTGGTACCCATATATGGAGATCCATGTACTGTATATGGAGTTATTCTGTGAGACCCCAAACATTACTCAGTTATTCGTTACGTGAAAATCCTATGACGTCTATCACATCTGACATCATACATACAATCCCTTTTATGCCCATACATGGACATCCCTGTCTGAACCAGCCACACAGATATGGGCTGTCTTCCTCCATATATGGGCATTCCCAATTTTCCCATATGAAGTCCTGTCAGATATGGGCTTAATATTGAGGACTTCAGTGATCTCCATATATGGGCATAAAAGGGATTCTGTTAGAGTGGTTCCCATCATGACGTCACAGTGATGTCAAAGTGTGATGTCAGACTGGCAAACCCATAGACCATAAAAAAAAGTGTACACGTCCAGACAGAGAGTCAGCATGTTCCGTTTCACATACTAAACTTCAGTCACAATTATACAAATGTCAGTATCTGTAGTTGCAGAGAGTTAGGTTTAGGCATGGGTATGCTCAACGTCAAGGCAAGGTTCTGCTAACTTTGCCTTAGCCTTAGTTGTTATTAAAAAGCAACGGAAATAACACTGGTCAGTAATGAAAACAAACATACTGTAAGAGTATCAAGGGGAACTTGGCAAAGCGTGTCCTCGCCACAGGAAATGGGATGTTATCTTTCCTCAAGGAAAGATATTTCAGAAATGTCCTTAAAAATGTTCGTATAACAATGAATGAATTCAAAAGCAGCGGTACAATGGGGCAACCATGTAAGATGCATGCAGCATACATACAACAAACACTGCAACCTGGCGACACTTCCGTGCTCTCCAATTTCCAAGGTGCTACTTGCTAACTGCTTTACATTGGAAAAGAGGTATGCTTGAAGCAACTCATTATTATATTAGTTGTTGAAGCTATTTGCTATAGCAGGGGTGGGCAACTTTGATGATGGCCACTATATTTCCACACTCACTCCAACTAATCGTTGTTGAAGCTATTTGCTATAGCAGGGGTGGGCAACTTTGATGATGGCCACTATATTTCCACACTCACTCCAGAGGGCCGAAACCTCTTATCTCCGACTTTTACCCTTTTTTGTAATTAATGCCCTACTTCTTCATGTTACACAAAAGTAGCAAACATAGCAGATCAACAAGCTCAAAACGTGTCACAGCGCAATGAGTTTTGAGCTTGTAGATCTGCTATTTTTGCTATTTTTAATTGCAATCCTGAATTATTATTTTTTAATTGGAATCCTGAAAAGTAACATTATTTAATTTCGTCAAAAAGTAAAAAAAGAGAGTAAAAGACAATACTTTAATACTAGTCATTAAACTACTATAGACTGAAGTAATTAAAGCGCGGCATGTTTGCATGTTTTGAATTTGGAACAATAATATATTGGTATTCTGATATTAACCTGTTGTGGGCCGCATTAAGTGAATGTGGGGTCCGCATGTGGCCCCTGGACCACCAGTTGCCCATGTATGTGCTAGTGTCCATGCTGCTGCACTCTGAGGGAAAGCCACTGTGACAGGTGGTCTGCTTGTGTTCCGGGGACTGCGAAGGGGAGGGGAGCTTTACGAGGGGGTCGTCTTTAATCCTGTGGGACCAAATCATTTCCTCGAGAGTTTTCCACCCATCACCTCCAGTCACAACATCATGGTGCCACAGCAGAAGAATTACATAGGGGTGCAGCCAGTGACCCCCCCCCCCCCCCTCCTCCTCCCAGGGCCCTAAAGCTGTCGTATGAGTGTCCCACGCCGAAAATAGCCGAAGTAGCTCACAAGCAGCTTGTAGATCTGCTATTTTCGTCTCTGAACTCAGGCACACGACATTGTATGAATTATTGGTGTTTTATTATACTTATTCAGCCACATTTAGCACCGAGTGCCTGAAGGGCTCTTTATAGGTTTGCAGGGTCTAGCAAATAAGACATTCCATGCTTTAGTTAGCAGAACTAATATAGCAGTGGTTCTCAACCTTTTTAACCAAGTACCACCTCAGAAGATGTAAAAAAAGAAAAGAAAAAGAAAAATTAAGTTGCGTGCATCCTATTCAGCTATCCACACAGTTCCCACAGGAGGCATTCCAGTTTCCTACGCCAAAAATGTGATGATTGGGTTATCGATCAGTAGGACTGACCGCCGGTCCTCAAATTATTGTATATCTCCAACCATGAATTCAAGGTGTGTAATAGAAAACTTGTATGACGCCTCAGGGCGACAAGCGACGTCGCTCTTTAGGGCGAGGTCGCGCCATGTTTGGCCGTCTGTCCAGTGAAGTATATCGGTTACCCATATATGGAGATCCATATTGAGGCTGGGGCTGGCGGATCGTTTGAGCTCAGGAGTTCTGAGCTGCAGTGGACTACGTCTATCGGGTGTCCACACTAAGTTCGGAGATATGCTGTGAGACCCCAAACATGCTTACTCAGTTATTCGTTATGTGAAAATCCTATGATGTCTATCACATCTGACATCATACATACAATCCCTTGTATGCCCATACATGGATATCTCTGTCTGAACCAGCCACACAGATATGGGCCATCTTCCTCTATATATGGGCATTCCCATATGAAGTCCTGTTAGATATGGGCTTAATATTGATGACATCAAAGATCTCCATATATGGGCATAAAATGGATTGTATGTTGTGATGATGACATGGGAACCACTCTAACAGAATCCCTTTTATGCCCATACATGGAGATCCCTGATGTTTCTGTCTGAACCAGCCACACCACCTGTTTATGTCCATATATGGAGATCCCTGCTCTGAGTATCTGACATCACTGTGATGTCACCTGTGATGTGACAGTGATGTGTCTTGTGCCAGGGGACCCACAGTGTCGGGCGTTATCCCTGCTCTGAGTACCTGACATCACCATGATGTCACCTGTGATGTGACAGTGATGTCAGGGGAACCACAGTGTCATGCGTGACAGAGATACGGTCAAGCTGTGACCGTTCACACACTAAACTATAAGTAATTATTTTGATGGATGTACTCCTTTAACTCCTGCAGTTACAGTCACACAATGCCAACCACAGACAGACAGGGAAATCTCGATAGTCCAAGCCACAGACAATGAGACAGACAGACAGACAGACAGAGCCACAGACAATAACTGTGTTTTCATAAAGCCTTTTCGAAAATAGGAGGCGAATCATCAGAAAGTAGAAAAAAGAAAAGCGCATTTTGCCTGCTTCCATCCACTGATAAAATGCGATTCTTGGGAGATTCATGAAATAGGTATTCTGTGGTGCTCATTTTCCAGTCAAGTGAGACATTATTGAACATGCATTTTACTTTTTATACAAAAATATTATACACAGATTAACAACTTTGTGGGATATTGCGTGATTTGCGTCCTCTGGCTGTCCAGACTCCAGTCTTTCAATATTTGTGAAAGACATGAAGTTGCATGTTGAATGGGTCGGATTTGGTATTCATCCATTTCTGCCATAGTTTAAATAATTATTGTTGCGGGCTGGGAGATAACTTCAGTCTCTAGCAGCCAGCCAGTCCAGACCCATTCAGATGGCTGTGTGACAGGGGCGGCATAGCTCAGGGGTAGAGAAACCGCCATTAGAGCACGAAGGGTTCCCGGTTCGAATCTGGGCTCCCCCTGAGTTAACGTCGAAGAGTCCTTGAGCAAGACTCTGAACCCCTAGTTGCTCCTGGTGAGCAGGTTGGTGCCTTGCATGGTTTCCTCCGCCATCGGTGTATGAATGTGTGTGTGAATGGGTGAATGTAATGCACAATCTCTGTAAAGCGCCCTGGATAAAAGCGCTATATAAATGCACCATTTACCATTTAGTCAGAAAACTGAGAACTACTGATTTAGAAGGCAATGGTAGAATCTGCCCCGGGTCATACTTTTAATGGGTTATAAGAAGAGCCACTACATGGCAGAAGGATACTTAACAACAATCAGCCACCAGGATTAGAATTGTTTTTGACATTGTGATTTAAAAGGTTTAAAATCTAATGTGACACTCTTGACTCCTACCATCTAATGCTTTTCCATGCTTGAGGTTCATGGGCAGATAATGGCATTATTATGAGAATGTTTTGATGTAGATGAATGGTGCTGTGGTGTGGTGTAGTATTTGAGGGTCAGACAAAGTCAGGTTGTGTCAAAGTACATTTTGTTGACTTTAGCACAGACCCACCTCTCAAGTAATGAGTGTGTGTGTGTGTGTGTGTGTGTGTGTGTGTGTGTGTGTGTGTGTGTGTGTGTGTGTGTGTGTGTGTGTTCTGTGAACAACACGTGGCAAATTCTATGAAGATGTCAACACCTGGTCGGTGCCTGGTACCCTGGGGATTTTAAAATAAATAGAATTATTGGCTTCCATAACTTCTTGGCATTTGCCCTGGGATATTGCCTCTTCTTGGGTATATGAGACTTTATTATACATTACCACATCTTTGGTCTGTGGTGTGGAATGGTTATTGTGAAAAATATAACAAGTGAAAGATTATACAGAGTATAAAATTGGTCTAAAACAAAGCTCGGCTGATGGTCATTGAGAACAAAAGATTGCTGCCAATAGTGTTATATAGACAACGTATTCATGGTTTGATGACAGCAATGACTGTAGTTATGATTGGAGTATGGTTACAGTACAACCGTGGTGTGTCATCAGGTCTGATTTCAGATATAGTGAGAGAACAGATTTTTTTATTATTATTACGCAATTCAGACATACTTCCCAGAATTTGTATGTTATCAGCCATGACTAAAAGTTGCGATATCAGTTACATCTTAGGTCAGGTCATCAGCTATGACCTGACAAAGATGTATTGTAAATGACAATTTAAACTAGAAGCAGTGCTCTTCCAAGCACAGGTCTCCACCAGGTCAGGTATGTTATTGTGGCCTCCTGGTGGGGCTATAATACTCCAATGTGAAAAGGGTGCCATGTCTTCTTCGGCCTTTCACTGTAATCTGGCGCTGCATTCATGATTTGAGCCATTTTGTTCCAAAAATGTGTGTTGCAAAAGTCGACCTGCTGGTGGCGCTATAACAGGCCATTGTGAAAAGGATGGCATTTGTTCCTCACCCTATTGGGAATGTGCGTGCAAAGTTTCACGGAAATTGCACCCTGTGTTCATGATTTGAGCCATTTTGTTCAAAAGTGACAAATCCTGCAAACTTTGGAAGCCAATGTTAGCCAATTGGGATGGAATTTTAAATATCGGACCGATCCGTCATTGATCACATGACTATAGAGTATGTGTAACGATTTGCGTGATTTTTTGATAAAATCTGAAGGAGAATATCAAAGTCAGATGTGAAAAATGCAGGGCCAAGGTTTTTCCTTGGCTTCTAGGGAGTGTGCATACAACGTTTTACACTGATCGGTGGAGTTATAGGTAAAAACACAAATCGGCCTGTGATAGCACCACCATGAGGCTGATTTGAAAGCCTGATTGGGTGCAAAGTTTCACAGAAATCACACTCTGTGTTCATGATTTGAGGCATTTTGTTCAAAAAGGAGCACTCTTGCAAACTTTGGAAGCCAATCTTAGCCAATCAGGAAGGAATATCATTTTGTTTAATGACTATCGAGATACTGTGTACCGATTTGCGTGATCTTTTATGAGTACTGGCCAAAAAAAGTGTTTTGCACAAGCCCGCCTCCTGGCGGCGCTATAACAGGCCCATGTGAAATATCGGGGGCTTTCATGTATATTTTACACTTGTATTGACTGTCTATTTTCAATTGTATTGTACATTGTATTGACTATACTTGTACTGTTCTCTATTTTTGTCTAATAAAATAATCAAACACCCAAGCTAAATGATGATCTAATGATGTGAATCACAGCCGCTTCTTGCCAGAGTAGGCATTGACGGGCGGTCACGTGATATCAACACTTGTCCAGCCTGCTGTTTGAGTGTGAGGCGAGCACTGTGTGCAGAGCACAGCAACAGTACACACTAGCAGCAGCAGGTTCTCGCGTTGTAAATATAGCAGAACAAAAACACAAGAAACAACGTGGAGATCACCTCTCCGGCACATTTTAGGAGTGATATGTGGAAAGGATGTGTGTATTGCGACGCATTGTGAGCTTGTAGATCGTCTAGATCGTAATTACTTTGTCATAATCTTTTCCGTGTTGAAAAATATTTGTATATTTTCAAACATTAAAAAAAATGGAAATAGCGATGCAACGCGCTGAGAACTTGTAGATCGGTTATTTCCACTATCAACGTTCTTTTTTTCCACTATCAACGTTCTTTTTTTTAAAGTATAAAGCTGTCAAATATGTCAGTAATTTCTTTGTATATTTAGGTTATGTGTCATATCTGCCATGTGCAACTTCAAACTAGAGATGTTACCGATCAATCGGCAATGGATCGGATCGGGCCGATCAAAGCGTGATCGGCGATAATCGGTGGTTTAGATCAAAAGGTAAATTCACCGATCCGATCCGATCGGTGCATCCGATCAACCAGCCGTTCAGTATGCCCACTTGAGGCCATTTTGGGGTATTGATTTCCACAGTGCTGAAGGAATAATTAGTTACTGCTATGATAATAAATACATAGTAATGCTGGTAAATTACTATAAGGCAAATATATAAATGAATTCATGAGTGAATGAATGAATTAAAGTTAAAACATTAACATTTAGAAAATATAAATAATAACTTGATCGGATCGGTGATTGATCGGTATCGGGTGATCAAACTTTTGTGATCGGTGCTCGGTGATCGGTTAAAAAAAACCTGATCGGATCATCCCTACTTCAAACCCTACAAGCCAAACAGAAATGTAATTGTCAACAACAAAAAACACAATTAAATCGTTATTTGAGTAATCGTCATGTAAAATGTCATAATCTTGACAGCCCTGAACACGGAGAGGACCAAAGTTTCGGACAGACAAGCTGCCTTGAATGAATAGTAACAAGTGAAAAGCAATAACGTACCTAAAATTCATCTCACCTTGATCACCAAATTCATCTCACCTTGATTACCAACCCCACCCCCAGCTACCTGGTAGTACTGTCTGATACCACTAGATACATTCCCTGAGTGACAACCCACAATCCCCTCTTGTGAGGTGTCACGTATCCACCACTCGCTCTCTGTTGCTAAAGGCCGAGGGGAGGTGGAATGATTGGGCTAGAAATAGCAGTGTCACATGAGGCTGTCCAGTGACTAGTAGCCAGCCAGTTGCTCGTCCTTACATGGAACCCAGCCCCTTTCACACTCACAGACAAACCAATAGGTGAACACCTATTGGCCTACGCAAAACAATTTCACGGGATCTTCATTCATCACAGACTCTTGACGCGCCCTTCGGTCCCACGCAGCATGGCGGCTGTTACATGAGATCTACAAGCACACGTGCACACACACCTGTTCAAACAACACCACCTACACAAGCTTAGAAACACTTCTTCCCACCTTTGTCAATATACGTACATGTAAAGGGAAGAAAAAAAGACATCCCACCTTTTCCCAATCTTTGAGAATAGACATGTTGTTCCTTGTCGACAAGGGTGGGCCGGGCCTACACACTCTGTGTGTGTGTGTGTGTGTGTGTGTGTGTGTGTGTGTGTGTGTGTGTGTGTGTGTGTGTGTGTGTGTGTGTGTGTGTGTGTGTGTGTGAGTGAGTGAGTGAGTGAGTGAGTGAGCTCTATACATATGATTGCGTACATACACATGAACAGTACACCATTCTTAACAATTCATCTAATGATCATCCTCACCTATATGGTTGGATCGCAGATACAATCATATGCTTAACAAATCCTTATCCAGTTAGCAGTACTCCTGTAGTTGCCTACATGTCTGGGGTTAGCCGTCTAATCACAGAAAAGAAATAGGCTTCCCTGATGTATACCGATTTGCCATTCACTCCCTGCGAACAAAAAGATCTACAGTTTATAGGTCCTTATAGGGTGAGATTTACAGTTGGCAACAGGGTGGTTTTGTTTCCACCCAACACATAAACTAACAGAGACACATGTAATTTCCACAGTCTGAGTGGATGATCCCAAAAGCTTACCAGAGCCTCTTCACCATGCCTCTCAGTCTTTCCCTTAGCACTTTGCCCTCAGGAATTTTCCAAAACCCCAAAGCAACCCCTGGTCAAAGTAGAATAATGAGTCAATAATATTAAGAGGCAAAAGACAAATCTCTCCATTAAACAGAGAGCATGAGAGAGAGAAACATACTAGAGGTCGTCTAAAATCTGTAGGAGTAATAAAAAGAGTAAAAAGATGTTTTGCAAACATTGTCCTCCTGGTGGCGCTATAACAGGACAATGTGAAAAGGGTGGCATGTCTTCCTTGGCCTAGTGAGAATGTGCATGCAAGGATTCAGACCCTGGAAGAAAAGACTATTGTCCGCCCGGCCATGTGCTTTTTGTTTACATCCTGGCCAGATGGTGTGTTCCTCTTTCCGGCGAAAATAAGTTAAGAGCAGAGGCGGATTCATTAATTAATTAATACCTGGCAGTTGATGTGTTAATAAACACATGCTTACTAAATACAGTATACATTTTTATTATCATTAGGGCTTTGATACATGAAAGCTGTAGTTGTGGTGCATAAAGGAAAGGGCAGTTTGCAATCTCCTCTCAACTGCGCAGTAAAAAGGAAAATGAAAAGTCGACAAACATCGATAACGCAAAGAGTCATAAACGTCATAAACATCTACAACAAACCTAACTTTTAGCACACAAAGGAATGTGAACAAAGTTGTTTCTGCCCTAATATAAAATTACAAACCTTTTTAATTTGAATTATTATTATTTATTTATTTTACATCCAGCGACCAGTGTCGCAGGTATGCCTCTAAGACCCAATCACTGCAGTTGTTATTGCGTGTTTCACCACGCAAGCCAAATCAATTGGGAGAATATTTTAATTTGGACTATCAATTAGTTTTTATCTACGGCGTAACTACTGAAGATATAATCTCGACAATATTTGTTGTTACCCTACATCATGGCACAGTAACTACACAACTCACTCAAACCATTTTTGCTTTAAAAGCAGTAACAAAAACATCTAGAATCACTCAAAGGGACACCTGTGATCTTCCACTCCTCTTTACATTCCATTTGTTTCATCCATTCTGTTTGCTTGAATTCTTGATTGGCTGTTAAATGTTATCAGATCTGGGAATGTGATAGCTCGGGGTGGCAGCAAAAATGTGGATTAAGGAACTCTGGACGGAGCAGACACAGTTACACACACACACACACACACACACACACACACACACACACACACACACACACACACACACACACACACACACACACACACACACACACACACACACACACACACACACACACACACACACACACACACACACACACACACACACACACACACACACACACACACACACACACACACGAAGATCCCTGCTGTCCGTCTGTGACCTATCATGTGATGTTGCCATGGCGGAGAAGGGCTCAGACAACAGTGTGATTGTGTTCCGAGGGTGAGGTGGGCCGATCGGCGACAGACTGTTCTCTGACTGTGCCTTTGCCAACCCTGGTGCCAAACTGCCCTGCCTCCCACAGAGAGACACTCAGACACACCCACTGGCAGACCAGGCCAGCCTGCACGGGGGCCCTAGCTACCGTCATGGAAACCAGTACAGGCTCTAGTCTAGTGCGTTTTCCATATTGGCTTTTCTTTATTTTTCTACATCAGCAAGATCAAGGTCATTTTTACCCCTAGGTGTTGGGCATGTTCATCCTCCAGTTTATTGTTATTAGCTGAGCCGCCACTAAACAGCGAGTGGAAAACGTAACGAGCCAGGCAGTATGTCTGTATATCAATCAGTCTGAAAATGTGTCCACTAGAGGGCGCTCCAGCTCAACTATGTTCACCTCTACATGACCTGGTTCTGTATTTTGAACTGTCTGGTGCACATCACAGCATTTGCGGCAAAGATACCACATTTGTAAACTAATATAATATATATATATAAATTATATATATTTATTTTATCAGAGCGAAAAGGGGCACATCAAGCATATGCTAACAAAATCTGTCATACCCGAGCTTTGACCATTTGGTGCTTTAAGCGCAAAAATAAATCGCGTTGCTGCGTCTTTCCAACCCGAGTCACATCCTAGACTACTTCTGATGGGGATAGTAGATCATTATCGATGTTCACTGTATGACACCTAGCAGACCCACAGAAATGCATCAAAAGTTTAACGGATGTATTCATTTTGGGGAAGATGAATGTCTGTCTGATAAAAAAAAAAGAAAGTGCCTTAAGTGTAAATGTACAATTTTCTTGTAACACAGTTCAAGGCTGTCTGTTCAGACCTACGGTTGGCCCAAAGCAACACAGATTCTGGTGGTTTAGGGTAGGGCATGTTGTGAGCAGTCATCAAAACAATTCTAATTAAAGTGGCACTGCACAGGAAATGTTGTGTACTGTATGTGCCCAAACAAAAATGCAGGCATTCCCTCTCACATGTTAGAAAGCATCAGGTGAGGTCTCACTTCATGAAAACTGTCAACTGCCAAAACAATGACCTAATCGAGGAAAACACCCGAGAGTTTAGCACAGTATTCATTAGCCAAGACTTAAATCACTATCTGCACAATGCTTTTTAAAAAGGTGTCATTTTGAAACCCATTTTTTTGTTACTTGCTTCACTGAGACTAGATCCGTCAGGCCTGGAAGAAAAACAGGATAATGGTTGGAGGAAGAAAGGGGGACAACTTTTAAGAAGGGCCAGTAACACTGTGTGACCAGCCTGTTCACAGTGAACGTTCTTATCACGCTGTGAGGCCTCAGGTGAAATTAGCATAGGCCTGGACAAACTGCATAGGAGGGGCTTCTATGGCAGAAACTGTAGGAACTGTCAACAACCGACAACACGTGTCCTCAAACAGACACCACGCACAGGCGCACACCCATCAAAACTAGTCTTGACTCTTCGTTCTCGGCATCTTGTTTAACATGAAAACATTACACAATGCACACACATACTTCGTGCATGCATACGAAGAGCTCCCTCCGCCCAGAGCACACAAATAGCTTAAACACACCACCACTACAAAACACACAAGCTAGGGGCCGCACTTTAACTGCTGCTTAACTATGGCGTCTCTGTTTATTATGACGAATTGTTCGGGTTTTATGGGACAGCAAAGCATAAAAATGTGACTGTGTTGACAGTGTGGCCTAAGTCGTGACTGCACCCTGTCACCACAGAACTAGCAATTTGGAGTGAATCATTCCAACTTGATTGTTTTTCAGAGATTACAGTCAGGAGGGACAGGTCAAAGTACAGTCAAAAGCCAAATTGAATCGGTACAACTGAACGCAAAAATAGGAAGGAATTTTTTTCTCTGTGCTCACACATAGTAACATCACAGGAGTGTCTTGCTGGCTGCAAACAGGTTCTGTCCGTCATGCGTGTTACACTGCAAAGCAGACAGCTGCATGCACTTTTCAAAGTAGTAAATGACACATGATTAAAGACATGTTTTGGGGGTTAATACATTCTGAGAGAAAACCAGTGGCGTTAAAACACATGAACATTTCTCAATATCTATGTAATTAAATAAAGCCAAACTAAATCTTATGACTGAAGAAACGCAGAAAAATAACAGCAAACTCACGCGGTAAAAATAAACAAAATAAACAATAGACATGCTTCCATAGAGGACATGCTGGCTTCAATGGAATTCAAATGACTGAAATCAGTCGTGGGCTTGAGGCGACTGAGAACTTTAATGCATGCAATAACTAGTACCGTCCAGGTTGTTTTTAAGTTTCTACAGGTTGTACATGTGTGTAGATAATTCTTAAATACTGTGATGACACACACGTTAATCCCAATACATTTAAATACTCCTAAAACCTGCTTGTTAAGGCACAAGTACAATTGCGTTACCCAACACGTATGGCTCAGTGAGCTTCTCCAGTGATAACCCAAACTGATGAATAGAATGCCAACGGCCACACTAGTCAAGGTTATGTAATGTCTGTCACTCCCTCAAGTAATTACTGTATGTAGGTAAATATAAATCAGAATGCAAAGAGAATCAAGAGATGCATCCTCTTTCTAAGGCAATCAAAGCATAAAAGGTTGAGTAAAAGAGGGAAGTGGTGGATAGCTTATCTTATCATAATAAGCGTGTCATATCTATCAGATATATAGCCTTTGCGGCGGGACTAGACAGTAATCCCCAGTCCTATTCTGTACATGTCATGGGCGCTAGAATATCCATTCTACACAAACTACATACAATACGATGGAAATACAATTATAAACTGTACATAGCAGTTAAAGACCTTGGTGTCATTCCATTTCTTATCATAATAGATTAATAATTAACCCAACTTCCCCACCAAGTCTGATGGTCTGGTAAATGCTGCAGATGTGTAGTATATGGAGACCCAGACATCTTTTTTTTTAATATACCATTAAAGGCTATTAAAAAATGGCTGACCTATGACTATCTTCGAAAAATGTCAAGATTTTTAACAAACTTTGTCATACTATTCTATCGAGTTTGACATGTAGCCCAGTGGTTCCCAAACTTTTCAGTTCGAGAGCCAAAAGAGCAATTAGATTTTGCCCGTGACCCAAACTAGTAAAAATAGCAGATTAATGTTTTCTAATTTATGGAATGTCTTAAATTTTTCTTTTACATGAAGTTAATCATTTATTAATTTAATTTAATTCATGAAAAATTTTGCTTTTTTTGGGAATGTTTTTTTTTTTTTTATATATTTTGAAATAATAATTAAAAACAAGATGTAGGAAACGGAAAAAATTAAGGGGCCCACAAATATTTGTCCACGACCCACAAATGGGTCCCGAACCACTTCTTGGGAACGACTGCAACCACTGCAAGTGTAGCCTATATTCTATATTATTTCAATGGATGGAGTGGCGTTAAGCCCACAGCCTGGCCCTGGACATTAAAAGCCCCCCCTCCCTCCCTGCCTGGCCTGGCCTGGCCTGGCCTGGGGGTCTTAACACAGACATGATGGGTGAGTGATGAACTGAACTGAGGCACATTGTGTGATGGGTGGTCGTGCTGTGCAGTGCACCCTTACTGCGCAGGCCCAGTCCGTCGACCCCGTCTGCTCGGCAAATGGTACTACAGGCTATTACACTAGAACAGTATTATCGGACGGAAAGCACAACAGAAATGGACTCGCGTGATTTTTTTTTAAAGATTTTCGAACACGACCATCATTATAGTCCCCCCCCTCTCTCTCCCCAACAAATGGTCGCTCAAACGTTGTCTCGTTAAGGACATAGTAAGGACAAGATAACAACAGACCATTCAGAATGGTGGTGGTGGGTCACCAGGGGGACACAACGTTAGTATCCCCACTACAGTCACGCACGTGTAAAAACACGAAACAGTCGCGTGTGTCTGCTGTGTGTGTGTCACTCGTGCGTGTACGTTTGCACTCGCAAACATCGTTTCACGTCAAAATTGCCATCATGATGTGTGCGAACGTTACTTTGAATCTCTGATGTGCGCCGTGTGTAACCATGTTGAATGTTGATGTGTGTCCGCTGTGATTTCCACTACATCTCTTAATTAACAGTACACTGTGTACGCAGCTGAATTTAAACGCCGCAGTACGACGGTAACTTATCAAAAGAAAAAGAGCAGATCTACAAAGCTGACGGAGGCATCGCGTTAATTAGCTTCTTTACGGCGAGCGACACCCTCGCGCGATGAAGTATGTGATATGAATTGAGCTTTTCTCATCGAGGGAAAAGGTTAAAAAAGGCTTTCACTTACCAGCGAAATGTGGAGAGCAGAAAACGTGCCCCGTCGGTCCCTCTGTGTATGTGTCTGTGTGTGCCCACGCTTCCCGTCCGAAATGCTTCCTTCCTTCCCGTGCTGCCTGGTCGTCGCCTCGTGGACTTCAGTGGCTCTGAGTCTGTCTCTGTCTGTCGAAAATGTCAAGATTCCAACACTCCCCTCCCGAGAGAGAGCTCGCCTCGCCTCCCCTCCAACGACTCACTCACCACCAAGCGTCAAGCCCGTCAACATCAACCCAGTCCACCACTACCATATGAAGCCTGGGCGTCAAGTCCGGCCGAAGTAAATATTTAACTTCCGGTCATTGCACTTCATCAGTGGTGGATAAAGAAGGTACTCAAATGTTGTGCTCAATTACTTTGAGTAAAAGAAGTATCAACCAAAAGTAAAAGTACTCATTATGTAGAATGTCCCATTTCCAAGTTTTCTAGCCTATAAAAAATCTTGCAGAACGTCTATTTTCAAATGGCCAAATGAATATAGGGTTGAAGTGTTTAATGTAGGCCTATGTTTTGTAACATTAACCAGTAAGACTCCCTAATCGGGAGATAAGCGACCGTTGGTCGCTTATCTCCACAAATAGGCCAAAAGTTTGTTTTACCAATTATTACACTCTATGTGAACATTTACATCAACAAATCCCAAGTACAGGGCATCATCTGGGATACAATCCCTTTTATGCCCATATATGGAGATCCCTAACATAATCCCTTTCATGCCCATATATGGAGATCCCCAACAGAATCCCTTTTATGCCCATATATGGAGATCCCTAACAGCATCCCTTTTATGCCCATATATGGAGATCACTAACAGCTAACAGAATCCCTTTTATGCCCATATATGGAGATCCCTAACAGAATCCCTTTTATGCCCATATATGGAGATCCCTAACAGAATCCCTTTTATGCCCAGTTGGTTGCTAGGGTAAAAAAACATGGTTGCTATGGTAAACAGTTGGTTGCTAGGGTAAACAGTTGGTTGCTAGGGTAAAACCATGGTTGCTAAGGTGGTTGCTAACGTACACTAACAGACCAGCAACAACAGACTGTTGCCACAGCAACGTACACAAAGGTTTGTGTACACATGTGGTGTGATGTCATACTGAAGATATATGACATCACACCGTACACACGTGTGACGTGTGACGGACGGACGGACGGACGGACGGACGGCCGGTGGAGGTTTTCATAGTAAACTGCTCCCTGACGGTCACAATCAATCTACAGTACCAGTAAGACTCCCTAATCGGGAGATAAGCGACCGTTGGTCGCTTATCTCCACAAATAGGCCAAAAGTTTGTTTTACCAATTATTACACTCTATGTGAACATTTACATCAACAAATCCCAAGTACTGGTTTTTAGGGGTGCTGAGTGTGGCGCAGCAGCGTGTCATGCATTTTCTGCAGGGCCTTGTCAAACCATAGCAACCATGTTTTTTTACCCTAGCAACCAACTGTTTACCATAGCAACCATTTGTTTACCCTAGCAACCAACTGTTTACCATAGCAACCATGTTTTTTTACCTTAGCAACCAACTGTTTACCATAGCAACCATGTTTTTTACCCAACCAACTGTTTACCCTAGCAACCAGCTGTTTACCATAGCAACCATGTTTTTTACCCTAGCAACCAACTGTTTAACATATGGAGTTATATGTTGTTCGTGTCCAAATATGGGGCTTGTGAGGTCAGACTTAAGGGATATTCCACTTTCAAAAAAACTTTTTGTCATCGTACGGTCTAATCAGGCTTGTATGAACACCCTGAACAGTTTTTAATTTTCTTCATTCAGTATTTAGATATTTGATGTAAATGTTATCTGGCCCTCCAACACGCCCAGGCCCTCTCCCCACACACACTCATTGTAACTTCAAACTCCATTTTAACCATGATAGATTCATTAAAAACACCCTTATGTCTCCATATATGGAGATATGATGACATCACACAGTCCTCAGCCGATGATGTGGCGTGATGTCATACAATACACAAACGAGCCCTACAGTATAAAGGGGCAATTCTTGCCAGGAAAGAAGCATTTCTTCGACTCAGACCTTATCGCCAGGGTTGGCTTATAGCAGCTGTCGGTAGGACCATATATGGATTCTGTTAGTGTGGATCTCCTAACAGGGCATCATCTGGGATACAATCCCTTTTATGCCCATATATGGAGATCCCTAACAGAATCCCTTTCATGCCCATATATGGAGATCCCTAACAGAATCCCTTTTATGCCCATATATGGAGATCCCTAACAGCATCCCTTTTATGCCCATATATGGAGATCACTAACAGCTAACAGAATCCCTTTTATGCCCATATATGGAGATCCCTAACAGAATCCCTTTTATGCCCATATATGGAGATCCCTAACAGAATCCCTTTTATGCCCATATATGGAGATCCCTAACAGAATCCCTTTTATGCCCATATATGGAGATCCCTAACAGAATCCCTTTTATGCCCAGTTGGTTGCTAGGGTAAAAAAACATGGTTGCTATGGTAAACAGTTGGTTGCTAGGGTAAACAGTTGGTTGCTAGGGTAAAACCATGGTTGCTAAGGTGGTTGCTAACGTACACTAACAGACCAGCAACAACAGACTGTTGCCACAGCAACGTACACAAAGGTTTGTTTACACATGTGGTGTGATGTCATACTGAAGATATATGACATCACACCGTACACAAATATGATGACATCACACAGTCCTCAGCCGATGATGTGGCGTGATGTCATACAATACACAAACGAGCCCTACAGTATAAAGGGGCAATTCTTGCCAGGAAAGAAGCATTTCTTCGACTCAGACCTTATCGCCAGGGTTGGCTTATAGCAGCTGTCGGTAGGACCATATATGGATTCTGTTAGTGTGGATCTCCTAACAGGGCATCATCTGGGATACAATCCCTTTTATGCCCATATATGGAGATCCCTAACAGAATCCCTTTCATGCCCATATATGGAGATCCCTAACAGAATCCCTTTTATGCCCATATATGGAGATCCCTAACAGCATCCCTTTTATGCCCATATATGGAGATCACTAACAGCTAACAAAATCCCTTTTATGCCCATATATGGAGATCCCTAACAGAATCCCTTTTATGCCCATATATGGAGATCCCTAACAGAATCCCTTTTATGCCCATATATGGAGATCCCTAACAGAATCCCTTTTATGCCCATATATGGAGATCCCTAACAGAATCCCTTTTATGCCCAGTTGGTTGCTAGGGTAAAAAAACATGGTTGCTATGGTAAACAGTTGGTTGCTAGGGTAAACAGTTGGTTGCTAGGGTAAAACCATGGTTGCTAAGGTGGTTGCTAACATACACTAACAGACCAGCAACAACAGACTGTTGCCACAGCAACGTACACAAAGGTTTGTTTACACATGTGGTGTGATGTCATACTGAAGATATATGACATCACACCGTACACAAACAAAGGTGTGACGTGTGACGTGACGGACGGACGGACGGACGGACGGCCGGTGGAGGTTTAACTAGTAACTAGTAGGTCTAACTAAAGTTTTCAAATAAATGTAGTGGAGTAAAAGTACAATAGGCCTATTTGGATCTGAGATGTAGTGAAGTAGAAGTAAAAGTATTGGAAATTGGAAATACTCAAGTACAAATACCTCAAAACACTTTATTTTTAGCGAACAGTAAACATATGTGCATTATACAGTATCCGACCAAGGTAATATCAAGACAAAACAAGATGTTTACAAGTTTTAACTTACAGGGACCATTAGCCTACAGTACGTTGATCAACACCAGGAACATTACCATTACAGATTACAACAAGAAATACAAAATGCAAAATGTGGTGGAACTGTCTGCATCATTCTCCTCCAGATCAGCTGAACACCTTCTATGCACTCTGATCAGGAGTCATCATCAAAATGTTAGCTTGTGGTGGAAATTTTCGTCAAGAAAAAAAACCCAAAAAAAACATTTGTCATAGACATACAAAAGCTGCGGACATGACCATAACATACAAAAGCTGCGGAATGATCATAACAGGTCTGTAACTCTGATAGTGTACAAATGGAACCAAATATGGGTCCATTTGGTTCCATTTGTAAGTATAAGAAAGTAAGTACATTGCCTTGCTGAGCCGCATGAGGCCCATGGGGCAGGAGCCTATCTCCTGTAGGCCTAGCTATCTGTAGCATGAGGCAGCTTGATGTACAAGTACACCTCCTAGACATGACGCTAGTATGTTACAGGGACCCCTAACCTCGCATCACCAGGCTTTCCGCTGGGGGAAAGCCTGGTCTTCGTTTACTAAACGGGCCGCTTGATCCGGTCGGGAGCGGAAGAGCTCCTACGTTTTTCTGTAGTCCAAAACGGACTACACTTTGGCCGGAAACAACGACCGGAAACAGTTTCAACCCAGTTAGCGCATGCGCAAGTAGTTAGCGCATGCGCAAGTACGGGTTAAAACCTGGTTAAAACTGTTTCCGGTCGTTGTTTCCGGCCAAAGTGTAGTCCGTTTTGGACTACAGAAAAACGTAGGAGCTCTTCCGCTCCCGACCGGATCAAAAGCCCGAAATTGGAAGCCAGCCCAGGCTACAGGGACCCCCAATCCAACCCTTTATGTTGAGTGGGTGCCAAGCAGGGAGGCACTGGGTCCCATTTTTCAGAGTCTTTGGTATGACCCGGCCCCAACCTCCCAATCTCAGGGCGGATACTCTAACCACAAGGCCACTGAGAAAAATGTTTGAGAACCACCACTAGTTGGACTCCTAATGTGTCACAGTAAATCAGTATCATATATATTCTGATGAAAACCTGGGGCTCCACTTTCAGAAAATCTAAAATTTGTCACAGACAAGACTTTTTGCCACAGACTTTTTGCCACGTCCGTGTACAGACATATGACCCCTGACTCTGAGAATAAGACTCGTGCCATGGATATAGGCTACTACTGGAAACATAGAGCAGACGTGTGTAAATCCTTCAACAGAGGATTAATCCATGCACACAAGGCATCTGGCCCAGATATATTACAAGTCAGGTCCTCAAGGCGTGTGCAAACCAGCTGGCAGATCACTCGATCACATGTCACAGACATTTTCAACCTTTCCCCGCTTCAGTCTGTATTCTTCAAAAAGACCACCATTGTCCCTGTAGAGAGCTAAGCAAAGTTCTGTCCATTCATTCAAAAACCATCACACTCTATGTTGAAACAGATTCTCATGGGGTCAGGGACCACCATTGGAGAGAAAGAATATGTACCTCAGCTCAGCTGTAGACCAGTGGTCGGTCGGATTTGGGACCCCCAAGAAGGCCCATGATTTTGGGGGTGGGCAGATGACTGTGAAGTGTCAATTTATGGACTTTTAAGACCCCTTTAATGCCTAAAAAAGAAAAAGGAGGAAAAAAACAAGTAATAAAAGAAAAAGTCCATTACCTAATCAAAAGTAGGCTAATCAACAAACTACATTTTGAAAATAGACGATTCACGTTGCGATGCAAGTGCTTTTCAGGGTGTGTGTCATCCTCCCGTCTGTGCAAGGGCTATCTGATGAAAAAGAGTGATATGTATGCTATGCATCAGATGACCTGGCCTTAGAAACCCTGCTAGAAAAACCAGCACAGACCAGCACAATTTTCATGCTGGTCTGTGCTGGTCTATGCTGGTTTATGCTGGTTCATGCTGGTCTGTGCTGGTGCTGGTGCTGGTCTATGCTGGTCTGTGCTGGTCCCATGCTGGTCCACCAGCACAGACCAGCACCAGCACAGACCAGCATGAACCAGCATAAACCAGCATAAACCAGCATAGACCAGCACAGACCAGTACAGACCAGCACCAGCACAAACCAGCACATGTTGTGTTTTACTGCTGGTCTGTGCTGGTGCTGGTGCTGGTCCAGCATAGACCAGCACCAGCACCAGCACAGACCAGCATGAACCAGCATAGACCAGCACCAGCACAAACCAGCACATGTTGTGTTTTACTGCTGGTCTGTGCTGGTGCTGGTGCTGGTCCAGCAAAGACCAGCATGAACCAGCATAGACCAGCACAGACCAGCACCAGCACAAACCAGCACATGTTGTGTTTTACTGCTGGTCTGTGCTGGTGCTGGTCCAGCACAGACCAGCATGAACCAGCATAGACCAGCACAGACCAGCACCAGCACAAACCAGCACATGTTGTGTTTTACTGCTGGTCTGTGCTGGTGCTGGTGCTGGTCCAGCACAGACCAGCATGAACCAGCATAAACCAGCACAGACCAGCACCAGCACAAACCAGCACATGTTGTGTTTTACTGCTGGTCTGTGCTGGTGCTGGTGCTGGTCTGTGCTGGTCTGTGCTAGTCTAAGCTGGTCATATACAAATAGGGACAAACACCCATTTTAACTAACAGGTTCCAGTGGCGCCGAGGATAAGTGCAGGACTGAAGTGCCAGAGGTAGTAAGTTCAAATCCCACTCACACCCACAATGTCAAAAATAATGTCACAATCTAATATGGAATACAGAACAGGATTCAAGCACCAGAGCAAAGAGCAAATTAAACCAGCAAAAACCTGATCCACTTCTCAGGGGGTCCCCCGGGGGTCCCTGACCACACCAGCACAGACCAGCACAGACCAGCAGCGCTGGTTTGTGCTGGTGCTGGTCTGTGCTGGTTCATGCTGGTTTAGATGGTGGGACCAGCACAAACCAGCACCAGCACAGACCAGCACGAAAACACAACATGCGCTGGTTTGTGCTGGTGCTGGTGCTGGTCTTACTGCTGGTCTTGAGCTGGTTTTTCTAGCAGGGTAACTAGGAGGAGTTGGACCGCAGAGTCAAGGAAAAGCAACCATGTGCTCAGCCATGTACTTCATCATCAATCCATGCAGTTGAGTTGAGAAAATAATAATAATAATAATAATAAAACTATATATATATAGCCTATATATATATATATATATATATATATATATATATATATATATATATATATATATATATATATATATATACCCTATATAATAGATAGATAGATAGATAGATAGATAGATAGATAGATTGATTGATTGATTGATTGATTGATTGATTGATTGATTGATTGATTGATTGATTGGCTAGAATTAAGACTTTATTAGAGGTTTGCATAGGAAAAGGTAGGTGGCCTTACTGGCCTACATGACAGTACAGTTCACTTGACAGTTCACAGTGAACATGAACTTATTTATTATCTCGGTATTTATTTTGAAGTCCACCGACCGGAAGTCATATGTTTATTTTAGCACTCATGACGCAGCTTTCTTTTCACTGGATCTGACCGTCCTACTCCTACTGGCATTACTTTCGTCCGGGAGTTCGGGCCATCAGCGACGTGACAAAATGAACTGTAAAATGTTGAATTAATTTGAAACTACGTCTTTGTCATGTCTAACGTTAGCTGAGCTACTTGTAAACAGATGCAAACTGTAAACTATGCCATTCAACGTCACACGATTTAGAAAGCTACAGCCTACATTCAAAGCCAGAGCAGAAGATGAAAAGTATACACAGGCTATAATTTGCATGATGACTTAAAGGCCAAGGCGGTCTTGGTCTTGAAGGCCACTTGCACTTATGGGTTCGTTGAAACACATCGCTAACTAACAATTTACATTTTGAAAATAGGCCTATGTGCTTTTTTTGTTTGTTTGTTTGTTTTGTTTGAGTTTTTTTCCCCCTTTGCTGTGCTAGCCTACTTCTTAAGACAATTTAGGACTGGGTTGACTGAGCAGCGTCACTCTGGATGTCGATCAGTTCTACGCCTGCTGCTGGTTTATTTTTATTTTTTCCAGGAGGAGAGAACAGGTGAGACTGAGACACCCTACGGACAAATGCGTTGTCTCTATATGTTTTACATCATGGTTGATTGATTGATTGATTGGTTGATTGATTCATTGCTTCATTGATTGATTGATTGATTCATTGATTGAACACTGGAAATTGTCTAAAATAAATTCTGAGGTAGGCCTACATGTAGGCTATACCAAACAGCTCCAAAAACAAGACATGTTAAGAAGTCCCCTGTAGTGTGCACTGACAAGTGTATCACTGACAGGTCAATCTCTCCAACCACTCCTCACAGAATTGTTATAGAACTTTCAGATTCTTGAACAGATACAGTGGTTCTCAACCTTTTCAGGCCACGACCCCAAAAAGAATCATATTTGAACTGGGGAACCCCCCACCCTGACAAGCACTTGGAGTTGTAAGACTCGATCGAAGCATACATTCAGTTTAACACGGTTCTATTGTTAAAATAGCAGATCTACATCCTCACAATCACGACGCCTCACATCCTCACATCTCGGGACCCCCCAAAATAATTTGGGGACCCCCCCTTGGGGTCCCAACCCACAGGTTGAGAACCACTGCTATATACTATAAAAATGATGTGTAGGCTAATTCAGTGTAGATATAGTGCATGTAGATATTGCATTTAGAATCTAGATTTCTGGTTTTGATCAACAGCTATACTTTATTGTGGCCTGAATGTGGCCTGCAGAATGTTTGCCCTATAATAGGGACACTTGGATGCTGACAGCAACAAAAGCAGAGGAAACTATATGTTTTCAAGGGCTTTAAAACACATCCATTAATCGATTGCAGAATCTGAAGACATGCTTAAACACAGCAGTATAATCAGAAGTTCTTGTTTGTTGTTGATTTTCAGAGCAAAGGTTTGGTCAACAACACGTCGATGACCAGATGATTTCAACACAACTTGAGGAGCCAGTGGTGATATTTGGCCCGATGATGGTTGATGAAATGCAAGTGAGCAAAGCACAGGACTTGGTGGTTACAAAAGTTGTGTTAATTAGACCTTAGAAAAATTTCAGACCGCTGACAGGTTGAGACTACAATAGGCTCTTACTCATAAATTCTGCAAACAGTAGTATTATATGGTTGATTATACTTTTGATCAAGCACCCACCCTATAGGTCTGGGTTGTGTGTGTCTTTTGTCTTTTTCTCATTAAGACTACAATAGCACCATCAAATATATGCACATGGTTGCAAGTTATTTGTGAGTTTTATGCAGGTTTATATTCCCCACTAATGGGATGTAGACCCATACACAACTGATTAATTTGTTCATCAGTCACTGGTGGTTCCACTTCCACAATATCCAATCAGAGGACAAAGTGACTAAGGCCCGACTGTAACCCTCACCCTAACCTTAACCTCCGTGGAGTGAGTCGCTAACCTTCCGGTCGAAATGATGGGCGTTCGCAAAAGCGAGATTTCCCCAAAGGAAGGAACAGATTTTTGAGGAGATAGTATAGCATTATGCATTTTTAATGGTAGAAAGTAATTGCAATAGCATTAGGCTGGTTCTGTGAATGACAAGGTGACTGAATATTAATATTAACCATGTGAACCCTAGTATCCTTGTTCTGTGCAAATAGGCAAACATTCGGCAAACACAGCAGAAGCGGATAATGGCTGACAGCCAGGAGACACTTTTACATTCTGTTCCAAATTAAACTGTCGTATAATGCTTGAAATAAAAGAAAGTTGCATGGTTGTTATGGTGGATAATAAGTAGACACTGCTATCATCAGAACATTGGCAGCAGTCGATCAAGGTTAGGTGTGGGCTTCAATTTCATTGCACTCAAGTCTTTAACAAAAGTATCAATAGACACTCAATCATGTGCCCCTGAGGGGTGTGTTATCCCTATTGTAAAGGCGTGACTTTCAGCCTATTGTGCACGTCCTGCAGATAATCTACATAGTGCTCTCACAATAGTGTACAATAACAGCCAAGTGTTATAGGGGTTTTACTGTCAATGCGGTTAACCCCTAAAGGCTGTTATTTATGCTTGTATGTTGAGGTGTTGTTGTAGCTATGTTGTTTGAGTGATTTAGGCTAGTAGTTCTGCGCACAGTGGGCAGGTGTTACCGATTGTTTACTGACACAAAACAAACTGGATCGCAGTGTTGTGCACTCATTCTAGTTAAAGGGATATTTCACTTTCAAAAAAACTTTTGGTCATTTTATCGTCTAATCAGGCTTTTGTGAACACCCTGGACAGATTTTTATTTGCTTGATTCAATATTTAGATATTTGATTTATCAGACACTCCCCGTCCTGGTTTAGAGGGGGAAAAGGGCAGACTAAGTACAGGGTGAAAGGTCAAACTCCATTTTAACCATGATAGATTCATCAAAAACGTTTCTGGTGACTCATACTAATCATCATAATATGTGACATTTTTTCATCTATTTATTTTTTATTGTCTCCACCAGCCGAAGGCTGAGGGAGAGTATGTTTTCCCCTCCGTCCGTCCGTGTGTCCGTCCGTCCGTGCGTCCGTGCGTGCGTGCGTGTGTCCTCGCAGTTTGTGTGCAGCTAATCTCAGTCGCCGTTGGCCCGATCGCTGCCAAACTGAGCACACACACTCCCTGGATGCCAATCTAGAACCTCTGCCCCACATTTTTCAAATCAGCCTCATGGTGGCGCTATAACAGGCCGATTTGTGTGGCCTGGTGGAGACCTGTGCTCGGAAGAGCACTGCTTCTAGTTGTATTTATTTTTTTCCATTTTCCCCCAAAGATATTAAAAATAAATGAAAAGGTTATCGAACAAAAAAAACACAGTATTAGGAGGGTAGTCACCAATAAAAAGAATGTGAGCATGGGTTCAATTTGTAGTTCTACAGCGGCCATATTGAGGACCAACACAGGTGTTCTGATTGATGTAGAACATGAATTCTATGCCAATCAGACAAGTGAAACACCTGTGTTGGTCCTCAACTTGGCCGCTGTAGGACTACAAATTGAACCCATGAATAAAGATGCATTTCTGGGCAATTGCAAGTGTGGTTGCCCTGACGCGAATCACAAGGAAATGTATTCCGTCTTGTCCCTTTCATGCCCATATATGGATATCTCTGTATCTGTCAGTCCTTGTCCCTTTTATGCCCATATATGGAGATCCCTGATGTCATCAATATTAAGCCCATATCTTGGAATGCCCATATATGGACATACTGTGTCAGTCTCACGTGGTCTGAGCTGCCCGCACAGAAAACAAAACACTGATGCTGGCCTTCAAAGCAGCAAAAGGTATGACACCTCCATACCGCCAAAGTCTGATCGACCCCTACAACCCCACCCGTTCACTCAGATCGGCTAACAAAGGGATGCTGACAGAACCCTCGCTAAAAACCCCAGGACAAAAATCCACTCGTCCTAGACAATTTGCCCTCCTTACCCCCAAACCGTGGAATAAACTCCTTGTCGCACTTAGAACAACAGATTCATTCCCCAGCTTCCGCCGTGGTCTGAAGACTCACCTCTTCAGACTCCACCTTAGCCCATAGCATTTACACTCGTATTTGTTTAGGCTTTATATAAAGTGTTTTTTACTGAATAGGTGCTTGGTCTTTTTCTTAGATTACTATTTCTATGCATTTGATGTATATATGGGGATATGGAGATCTCACAGAACAACCTGCTGGATCCCAACCAGTCAGGTTTTAAACCGGCCCATTCTACAGAAACGGCACTCCTAGCAGTCACAGAAGCACTCCATGTTGCCCAGGCTGCCTCCCACTCTGCAGTCCTGATTCTTCTGGATCTATCAGCGGCATTCGACACAGTGAATCACCAGCTGCTCCTGGACACCCTTGCTGACCTAGGCATCACCGGGACGGCACTAAAGTGGTTCTCCTCCTACCTGTCGGACCGGACCTATCAGGTCTCATGGAAAGGTTTGCTTTCATCCCCCCGAACCCTCCAAACGGGAGTACCCCAGGGATCCGTACTTGGCCCTCTGCTTTTCTCCCTGTACACCAAATCCCTTGGTGCTGTAATCTCTGCTCACAATCTATCCTATCACTGCTATGCTGATGACACTCAACTTCTGCCACCCAGGTGGAAGAACGCATTGCTGCATGTCTGGCCGACATCTCACAGTGGATGTCAGCCCACCACCTTAAGCTGAACCCGGACAAGACGGAGCTACTCTTCTTCCCAGCTAAGTCTTGCCCCATGCAAGATCTCACTATTTCCATAGATAATGCATTGGTGACTTCAGTTCCTACTGCTAGAAACCTTGGTGTGGTCCTGGACAGCCAGCTATCATTCAAGGCACACATTGCATCAGTCACCCGGTCCTGTAGGTTCACACTCTATAACATCCGTAAAATCAGACCCTTCCTCACCCAGGAGGCAGCCCAGCTCCTCATTCAGACATCTGTCTTATCAAAGCTTGACTATTGTCTCTCCTCACTGGTCTCCCGGCATGTGCACTTAAACCTCTCCAACTGATCCAAAATGCCGCGGCACGACTGGTCTTCAACCAGCCTAAGTTCTCACATGTCTCTCCCCTTCTCCGCAGCCTCCACTGGCTCCTGGTTGCGGCCCGCACTGAATACAAAACACTGATGCTGACCTTCAAAGCAGCCAAAGGTATGGCTCCTCCATACCTCCAAAACCTGATCAACCCCTACACCCCCACCCGTTCACTTAGATCAGCTAACACAGGGATGCTGACAGAACCCTCGCTAAAAACTCCAGGGCAAAAATCCACTCGTCCGAGACAGTTTGCCCTCCTGGCCCCCAAGTTGTGGAATAAACTCCCTGTCGCACTTAGAACAACGGACTCACTCGCTAGCTTTCGCCGTGGACTGAAGACTCACCTTTTCAGACTCCACCTAAACCCTTAGCACTACAGAAAAAATCAATGACCATACATGAAGCTAGTTAGCATTTGTTTTTGTTTTTAGGTTTTTAGAACTTTGATTATATTGTGTTTTTTCTAGATAGATATACATTTGCATTTGTTATATTGTTGATGATGTACTGACATAATATCTTGTTTATTATTGTGATGTTATCTGCTTATTGTAAATCGCTTTGGATTAAAAGCGTCTGCTAAATGCCTAAACTGTAAACTGTAAACTGATGCCAGGGGAACACATCCCTTTTATGCCCATACATGGAGATCCCTGATGTCCACATCCCTGATGCCCACATCACTGTGCGACCTCACCCTTTTGGGGCGAGGTCGCTTGTCGCCCTGAGGCGTCTTACTAGTAGTATATAATAGACTTTGAAGATGATCTGTGAGTCTGTGAAAGGAATTGTAAATTATTGTTCACCAATTATTAAGTGATTTGATGATTTATCACATGGGTTGCATCTCTTCTACTGGCATTGATCTCACCCAGAGAGGTTAGCAACGCAAAAACAAACAGTTCTTGCCGTGCAGTGTTGGGGAAGCTACTTTGAAAGCATGGCTTGTAAAGCCACAACAAGCTATAGTTCACCATGTCATTCAGCTACGTAGCTCAGTTACTTTTTATTTAAAAGCGAACACACCTATGTTATCTTCATTATTTATCTATCAGTCAAGTTCTCCTCAAAATGATGTAAGACTTTGTACAGACAGTACAAAGGCATTGTTATTGTTATTATATACTGTATATATATATATATGTGTGTGTGTGTGTGTGTGTGTGTGTGTGTGTGTGTGTGTGTGTGTGTGTGTGTGTGTGTGTGTGTGTGTGTGTGTGTGTGTGTGTGCGCACGCGTATATTTTCATATATTTCCTTTGCCCCCCCTGCTGGCAGAGGCAAAAATTGCCTATGCCAGCAATGGTAAATCAAAATGAATATTTTTGATTCTAGAAGGACCTAACTACTTGACGACGAGGTACTGTACACAAATATGAATGTAGCTCAACTACCGCAAGCAACAGCAAAACGTAGCTAAGCTACGTAAGTAGCTCAGCAACATGTAGATAATGCTCCTCAACACTGTTGCTGTGTTTATTTAGCATACATACTAGTCACTAGTACATTTTTTTAAAAGGTGCACTTAAGCTATGGCAAGCGCTCTTTTTATACAGTATATACTGTATACTGTAAGTCTATAGAGGCCAGTCTACAATTTGTGGTAGGATGCCTGTTAAATACCAGAAGGGACCTCTGTGCTTCACATGCTCATTGTGATTGTATGTCCTTTGTAACTTGTTAGGTTTGTGTGTAGATTACATCTGAAACAAGCTGAAACCCCCTACATGGGCAGGCACACACACACACACACACACACACACACACACACACACACACACACACACACACACACACACCTAGGAGCCACGCCATTTAAAATAATTTAATGTATGGTTATTCCATTATGGGTTTCATTATGGTATTTCCTAATAGCATGCTGGAACAAGCCCTTTAGAAGAGCCTTTTTCATGTACAGTAGGCTATGTTCCCCACATTTCTGTCTGTCTGGTTGCCACTCATTATATTGGTACATTGTCTGTGACCATGGCTATTGTGTGAACGTATGAAAGAAAAAATATGACTATTTGCTCTGCGTCATTTTATGACACCGCTACTAGGCTATGGGTCATTTCGTGGGTGCTGCAGTATTTTAAAATGAGTCTAAATATTGCTCGCTATTATGGCCATGGCCACGTGTGGAAGGCATAAAGGAGTTACATAACTAGCCTATCCAGTCAACAACAAGGGGAGTGGATGGGAGGGGGTAGGAGGGGGCTAATGGCCAACTCACACATCTGAGCTGTAAAATCAGAAAAGACACTAGAGCCCAGAGTGACTCCATATGGGGTTCAAGTCAGGGGTCTTTAACAGGGGGTCCAGGACACCTAGGGGGTCCTCAGAGTTACTGCAGGGGGGTCCTCCAAATCTTTGTGTGACTTTAGCCAAAAATAGCAGATCTACAAGCTCACAACGCTCAGCTATTTTCGGAAAAGCGGTTTGGTTTAGAGGGAAAAAAGAACAGACTAAGTACAGGGTGAAAGGTCAAGTTTATTAAGTATTGACGGTTCAAGTGGTTAAATATCTGAAAACACAAATTGACATGAATCCAAAATACACTGATGATTGTACTGTCAAACAACTATGGAATCTATGAAAAGGTTGTGGGGGTCCCTGCTTCATCTCTCTCTCAACTAAAGGGTCCTTGGCCTGAAAACGTTGAAGACCCCTGGTTTAAGTGGTTAAATGGCCCACACATGGACATTCATCCAACCAACTCCAGACGCCCATTATATATTACTAGTAATAAACAAACCATGACTAATCTATTAGACTCCAACTACCTCTGCTCACAAGCTGAGTCTTAATCCTACGTGACCAACACAGTGTTTTCTGTACTCGTAATCCAGTGAAAGCTTGTTATTGTCGGAGAACACGGTCATTAGACGGTGATACCCTCAAGTCATTAGACGGGATCATTCTTTAGTAAAATAATATTTTGAAAGGAGTTTTACGCATCGTTGGCTGATTGAAATAGCATTTCCCTTGATTAGATACGGCTGTCACAATTATGATATTTTACATGACGATTAATTGTCACTCAAATCATTGCGATTAACGATTTAATTGTGTTTTTGTCGTTGACAATTACACTTCTGTTTGGCTTGTAGGCTTTGAAGTTGCATATGGCAGATATGACACATAACCTAAATATTCAAAGAAGTTATTGACATATTTGACAACTTTATGCTTAAAAAAGAACATTGATTTTTGAAAATGATTGAAAATATAAAGATTTTTCAACATGGAAACGATTATGACGATTGCGATTACTGTATGTTAAATAATTGCGAATAGACGATTATTATGTTTTAATAGTGACAGGCCTATGAATAGACCATCATTAATTCACCATTAGTGGATCCAGTCACTCCTCAGCCAGTCAGTGGGCAAGCCTTAGTGTCAATGCAGTGCAATCTCTGCTCTGACAGCCAGCTAACAAATATCACAGCTCTTTCATAGTTACAGGAAATGTAATCTCCTTTTGTTCTACTTTTCTTTTCTGACTCTGTAGTATGCCATGTTATGCTCCCAGTTTGCAGTAGATACTCATTAGCAGATACTCATTAGCAGTACTTAATGTTTAGTCTACCACGTTATTATGCTGAGCTCAGTAACATTTTCACTATGTTTTGCACCACCCATTTTGATCATCTTCAGTGCCAATCGCATGGGTTGTAGTTTCTTTAGTTTTTCAACATTTTCTATCAGCTTACTGTACATCAATAGAGCAGCAGAGAAATCAATATTTTCAGATTTATTTTCAGAGTTTTGTTACATTTTGCAGTTGACCCATGTATTGACTAAATGTATACATTTCATTGCTGTAGTTAACAACTCAAAGCCTATATACCGTACGGCGTACGTGTTCCACTCCTTTTCTCCCTCTAGTACACCCAGTCTCTTCACTGTAGCCAATGTATAAGCTCATAACATGTTGCATTGTGACGCGTTGTCAATTAGTAGATGTGGAATTTTCACAGAATATTCGCCCCAGAATAGGGATGCTAGGGTCCATGGAGTTAACCGTATCAAAGCTTTTGTTTCACAGGATAATAGATACGTGTACAGGCAAGCCAAGGTGTGGTGTAATCATGGATTTGTTATGAATACACTCTCATCAGTCACAAAAAAAAAACGTAATCTGTACTACTGTAAACAACACACCCATTGTAAAGGCCTCTTTATACGGCTACTTTTATAGCGGCTATTTCATTTATTCAACAGCAATTTAAGTCATCCAAACTGAACCACTCTAGCTTATATCATGTCCATAACAACTTCATAACAACTTAATATGCTCACCTAGCACTCCATGTTCTTTCTTCTTGTTCTTTTTATAGCAGCAGTACATACAGTGAATTTACTAAAAGCTAAATATATTCCAATGGCATTCATTGGGAATTATTCACCATTATGTTGTGTGCAGATTTTGTGTTTTGATCTCTGTTACTCTTTGTGTGACTGGTTTAATTGTGTAGGCATGGGTTGTCAAGTGTTTCATCTTTAAAGCTTGTTATTATTGATTTAACTAATTATGCATTTATTTAAGATGTAAGCAATCCAACGCACACAAGAGGTGTTCAGATTATTAACCTTTTAGTGGAACTCTGATAGTATTAGTCGTGTATAACATATTGGAACTATGTGTTTAGCATTGTGGTTTCCTCAGGTTTGCACTTCACTTCATTGGGATGAGTGCTGATTCATTTTTAGAAAATCTTTATTTAACCAGATAAGTTCCATTGAGATTGTTATCTCTTACAAAGCAACCCTGGCCAAGACGCCAAACAAGTAGGCCATGGGGATTACAACATAGAATACAATAAAACACAAAGCAAAAACACAAATTGAAAAGCTGCAGCTGACCTCAGTTTTTAACATCTGAAGTAAACAATTAAAATAACCCAAAGGGATTAAGTGCTCCAGTTTTAATGTATTTATGTAGCCGATTCCAGGACTATGGAGCATAAAAACAAAATGCCATGCTCCAAAATTCTATCTAATGTATTAAAAGTGGCACGTTCAGGGGGTGGAGGTTGTATTAATATATGATTTCAATGAAATGGCAATTTAAATAGCATGGGAGTTTCCCAATAATGGCTTTAAATATGCCAATGAAGAAATCTTAGAATAGGATAATGAAGTCAGATCTGTCCTTTGATACAGATGACAGCAATGTGTAAGGGATCTTATTGTTATTATTTGTGCCAATTTGTGTGTGTGTGTTTGTCATTTTACCAACACAAACTGTATTTTTGTTATCAAATGAATATGTAATGCTCTGTCGAGTATCTCTTTCATTCCTAAAATACTAAATTATAATTATTTGTCTTCCAACTTCAACACAACAGCACCCCCTTTGTCTGCCTTTTTGAATTATAATGTTAGGGTTGAACTGTAATTCTGAAATGGGTTTTTATTTCTAAGACACTAATGTTATGATTACTAGGTATAGACTTTGCTTTAACAACCCTTCCAATGTCTCATTCTAGAAAGTGTTCAAAATAGGTTTAGGAGCACCTGGTAACCTGAAGGTGGATTTCTTCTTGGATTACCTAGATTTCCCTTCTGTAGCAACTTCAAGCTTCAAATTAAGTTGTCTTAAGAAGGTATTGTTTTGACTAGTTGCACTGTGATGAATGATATGATGGTATGGTGGCCTATTCATAATGGAAACTTGTAATGTGTGAAGTGAAGTTAACACAGTGAAGTGATGTTAAAATCCAGTATAAAGTATTTGGCCTGTTTGTGGTGATATTGCCTGCAATACTTGAAGTAATATGAAAACCAATTGAATGTTTGTGCTACGTAGCCAGGAGGAGCTGGGGATCGCAACAGGAAACTTGCAATTCTGAGATGCAGCCACTCTACCTCCTCAACCAATGCTACAGTTCAATCACGGACACGATCTCTGTTATGCTTTTATGCCACTCAAGGGAAGTGGCATTTCAGTAAGAAGAGGGCCACATTTCTCTTCCACCAAATCCATGAATTGTTAAGCGATGGGTATTGGCAAGAACCTCACGATATGCATCACGATACTTGGGTCACGATAATGTCTCTCACTTAGTGTCAGTTGCAGATGGAGGATGGACAGTAGGTCAGGCACGGCATTGTAGCCAGGCACATTTGTCAAGGTTGTAGAAATACATGAATTTAAATGAACTCATAATAATAATAATAGTAATTAGAAAATTACCTAATACTAGGAGGGTCTGCTGAATGGCCAAAATGTGTAGCCTGCTGAATGTGAATAGTAGGCAAAAAATATGTCACTGCAAAAATAGAATCACATTGTTTGTAATTACTTTTAAAGATATGTTCAGTAATTTCAGCATTTCATTTCAAACCTTTATAGCATGCTGGTGCTCCCTTTGGAATTACCGCCACTCTAGAGTCTATTACCACATTTTAAAGATGTGATCTGGAACGTATTTTATTTTATATTAATAACTTTTTTTAACCAATCTTTATGGTAGAGTATGTTAATACAATACAACTACACAATAGCACTTCTGGGGTGACCTGATAGCAGCGGGATGCGTAGCACATGAGTTCTAATGACTGTCCCCAGTTTGATTCTCGGTTGGCTGGACCATTTGCTGCATGTCACTTCCTACTCTCTCCATGTTTCCTGTCTTTCTCCACTGCAACTATCAAATAAAAGCTGACAAATTAGCACCAAAATATACATTGTAACTAGCACATGGAGGTCTCCTTGCCCTTCCATTGCGAAGTTCAGACCCTGGTGTCGGGTAGGACACACCTACTTGTTCACACGTAGTATGGCCTGAAGCTCAGGCATTTCCCCCAGCCAAGCAGGAATGCAATCAGATATGACTTTTCTGTTTGGATGTATGGGCTGTCAAGGCCAGAAAGTAGTTTTTTGTCACAGTAGGCGTTCCCGCATAACTTCTGGGATGATATCATGCGCATACACTCCATACTCAACAGTGTCACTTATCAACTTGTGTCTGTGGAGGAAGGAAATGACAATGAATATAAATTAACTTGCACTTTTTTGTAAGCCTTCACAGTCAATGGCAAGAGCTTGTGACTACTGTAAATAATAATTACAGTAGGCTACATTGGATCTATTGGAACACAGTTTATTTGATGTATTTTTTCTACAAACAAGGTTTCTGCGCAATAGCGACAATATGAGCACACTTCCATTGTATCGAGAATATCCCAGTAACAGCTAGTTTAGTTGTTTCACTTGCAACGTAACTGAGCCAGCACTCTCTTCTTCTCAGAAAACAGACGATCTTTAGCTTCTACGGTGCAGAACTCTGCTGGTCCAATTTTGATGTTGATCTCTTTGGGTTTGAGGTCAGCGTCAGGCTTCATGGCATACATCATGCAAGGCAAGTGTCTTGAATATGTCTGATTCACAAGTTTTTGGTTAACCTCAGTCAGCAGTATATTGCAACGAATATTAGCAAAGTTGGTTGTAATCTGTGGGAGGACAGGAGGAGTGCTTCTACAGAGAGAATTGTGGCAAACATGTCCAGCCAACCTCGTTCTCAAGGCAAGGCAGCTAGATGTGATGACCAGGTTCGTCTTTGCAGCAATCATCCTAAATACTGGTCACTCTCTGAGATAAAATGTGGACCTCGATGAAGGAGGCCTGTGGCACATGTTGAGTATATTGTACCAACTCACCAGAGAGAGAGGGGGAGAGAGAGAGAGAGAGAGAGAGAGAGAGAGAGAGACATGACCACTTGTTTTGTTTCAAAAGCAATGTCTCTGTTCTTCTTCTTCCAGAGGCAAATGTTTTGGTATTCATCAATGCTGTCAGTGGTGGCCTTTTCAATATCGGCATCTGTATCTGCTCGTTGAAACAACGGGGGTACACCATTATAATTGCCTTGACATTCAGGTTTTGTCATTTACAGGGGAAATGACCATTATGCAGATCTTTGCTTATTATGAGTAAACCAGGTATGCACACTAGACCGGCCAAAAGATAAGATGTAAAAAAGAGCAGCCATCATTATTTAATGAAAGTTATTTCTATGCCTTTCCTTGCTTAAGTACGTTTGCTTGCAGCCAGACTGAATTATTTTGAGACTATCCAGTCAGTACTGTAACATAATTGACCTCCTTATCGATCCTTCTTATTGAACCAGGCTTTTATCGAGCCCACTATTGAGCGTTTTCTAATATTTTGTGGAAAGAATCATCAGACGATCTTTTTTATTGGCCAGAGTTTGTGGCTAACGGCTGACCACCATCTATGAAGATGACAATTGACAAAAGTAACAAATATTACCAATAAATATCATTCAAACAATCATCCATTAATGTGCAATAAGGGTTAAATGGCTTTATATTATGAATAGTACTGTAATCATTTCTTGATAGCCTCTTGTCTTGATTGTTTAAAGATGACGGGGCGGTTAGTGGACCCTTGTTTGGAGCTCCATCCCTGGTGATGACGGGACACTTTGTAGATCAGCCAGCCAATTGCAACAGTTACAAGGAAGGATCATACCAGCCATTTTGCATGTGACTTTGTCACTCTTAGTTTGATTTAATTCCTCAATCTTTATTTTTTCTTTTATTTTTTTATTAATTTTATGTTTTCTCATTATTGAGATGGTTATTGCAGAACTGCGTGTGTCTGTGAGCAGCTAATCTGCGGCACTGCTGGACCAATCATTGTGAACCTTTGCGTGCACACTCCCAATAGGCCAAGGAAGTAACTTCAAATAGGCGCTTTAACAGCCCACTTCGTGTTTTGGCCTAAAACTCTTTGGTGTACAGTCAAACCTCCTTGGATCATGACACAACTCCCCATATAGGCTCCGGCTGCCTTCCAAAGTTTGATGATTTGCATTGAGGGGGTTCATCTCCGTTTTTCTCACAACAGGACTTCAACTTATTCCTCTCTGTTAAGGACACGGAGGAACACAGCGTTCTCTGGAACAGCTCATGCTGCCAGCACACAAGCACATGCACACACACGCAAGCAATCATCACACACACGCATGCGCGTGCGCACATGCAAACACACACACGCACGCACGCACTCACACACACACACACACACACACACACACACACACACGCACACGCTTTTTTTTTTCCTATTGATTAGTCATGCCATGGAGACTTTAGTTCAATAATATTTTTGTGTATTCGTCGCATTCCTAAGACAAAAACATTGATTATAGTAAATTTACCCCCACCCCCATGGATGGGGACCCAAATGCATTTGGGTCAGAATCAATGAGGGTACATTTAGGGTCAAGTAA